>NC_091154.1:8657571-8677571 GCF_040958095.1 Procambarus clarkii
TCTAAGCAATTATCCCAATTACATTGTTTTCTTTCAGGGGGCCAAGTTGCTGTAATAGTTTGTGAGAGAAAAGGAAATCCGTCGCTTTTAATTATGCAAAATATTGTACACATATTTGGCTTGGGGGACATTCAGGCTTTCATACACACACACACACTAGCTGATAGATTGTTGAGAGGCGGGACCCCAGAGCCGTAGCTCAACACCCGCAAGCACAACTGGGTGACAATATATATATATATATATATATATATATATATATATATATATATATATATATATATATATATATATATATATATATATATAATTACAATGAAGATTAAGACCCTATCGATGGTAAATATTAAATGATAGCATAAGAACACGGCAATTGATCACAACGTTTCATAAGCATTATTGTGTCATCAACTTAACAGATATCTAAGATAAAACGACAACAACAGGCTTCTAACATGTAAACATGCTACATAAATACTTCAGTAAATAAAAGCCACAATAAAATAAGGGAAATATGGATAAAAACAGCGTACAAATTACTTAATACTTACATCCAAGAATGATAGTAAATGTTGTTTAACAAGATCACTCCATTTTTTGAACACTAACTTATATAATTAATAACATTTGGCAAAATATATATTAAATTTTTTTTAGGAAATAAAAATGTACTGAAAGATAATGATAAAATAAATAAGTATTGATATAATTAATTAAGTGCTAATGATTTTTTATAAGCAATAATAAATATAAAAATTATAATAATAGTTTCAAAACTGAACCAAAAAGAGTATAAAACCTATAGATTTAAACAAATACATATGCAATCAAATGCACCTTACAAGGGTAAACTAAATAAAAATCGCCTGATATACACCGCATACTGTACCACTTTTCACGGTTTACTCTAGTCCTGGACAATGTTCAGAACTAAGCCGCTTGGTCAGCAAGTATAATAACCCTCCAGAAGCTGATATGGGCCTCATTAATCCTGCAGAGGTTGACCAGACCACACACTAGAAGGTGAAGGGACGACGACGTTTCGGTCCGTCCTGGACCATTCTCAAGTCGATTGTGAGAATGACTTGATCATTCGACTTCAGAATGGTCCAGGACGGACCGAAACGTCGTCGTCCCTTCACCTTCTAGTGTGTGGTCTGGTCAACTTACTTTAGCCACGTTATTGTGACTCCTCGCCTGCAATGCAGAGGTTGATAGGTCTTAATAACCCTCCAGAACTTAACATATAGGCCTTGATAACCTTCCATAATTTGTTATATAGTCACAAAAGGCCTTAAGCTCAACACCAAAACAAAATACCGTTACATAAAACAATATTCAGCTGTAAATCATTTATATTTTAGTCAACGCTCACATTATCCCTCCATTAACCTGCGACTAGAGGACCCCCAACTGAGACAAATTGCAAATAATTTGAAACGTTGTGAAGTGCCATTACTCTTGCTCTTACAAGAGGCACCCCATCGCTAAAGTGTTCATTTTGAGCCCGAAAGGAAGATTTCCCGAGGCACCTTCTCAGATGACTGTCAGGGTCGGCTAAGAATGACCTGACAATGGTCGAAAGTGCTCCAACCATTTTGATTTAATATGTGGTTATTCCACATATAATAGATCAGCGATTATTGATCTGTGTGTGTGAAGCTTCAATGGACCCCAAGCCTATGTGGACCCCAAGCCTTTGTGGACCCCAAGCCTTTGTGGACCCCAAGCCTATGTGGACCCCAAGCCTTTGTGGACCCCAAGCCTTTGTGGACCCCAAGCCTTTGTGGACCCCAAGCCTATGTAGAGCTCTGAACTCTATAACCCCCCTTTCAAGATTTGAACTATAGCTGCCAGAGTTCACTATCATTTATTATTAGAGAACCATTATCATTTATTAGGCATGCACTGGTTCAGTGGTTAGAGTTGTGAGCTAATATTATAAGACTATGTATGTGAGTGTAAATATACTCACATCCAGAACCCTAATTACTCGTTGGAATTAAATGCGATCTTCAATAATTAATTACATCCGTAAGCGGCATTGAATTACATTTAGGTTTCAATTTTAGTCATGAATAATATTACGCCTTCACTAGCAACCTCATTTATAGATAAATTTATAATTACATAATTTATATCATGTGAATTTGGTATCACTGTTTATATATTTAATTACAGTTTTGCCAATTGTTTCGTTAACATTTATAAATTGACTATATATAATTTAATTGAGTATTATGGTTATGTTTAGCATTGTTAATCACTTATATAATTATTCACTAATTGGCATCACTCTAATTAATATTGAACATTTCAAAATTATGTGGAATTACCCTTCATTAATTGAATTAATCAATTAACGGTTTCCCAGGTAATGTAGCCTGATATTTTTTTAAATTTATTTTTTAACTAGTTAAATTGAAATGATTGAAATTGTCTTGAATACCAATTTTTTTTGTATCAACAGAGGAATTTTCTTAATTGCTGTTCATTATATTAGAAAAAATGGAGGAAAAATATACTTAATGTTTGTGGGGTAACATGTTGAACATTTTTATTTTTTTTTCAAAACGTTTCGTTTCAAAGGAAAACGTTTCAAATATATGGTGGAGACAGTTTAGGAAATTTTTGTGAGAAAAGTTTCTTCTTTGGGGGATGGAGGAGAGTTCCCAATGTTTATTTTTTTGGGGGGAGGAAAGTATAAATTTATTTGTAATGGATACCTTAAATTTATTTGCGAGAGATAGTTTAAACTGATTTGCAGGAGTTAGTATAAATTTGTTTGTGGAAGAGAGGATAGTTTAAATTTGTTTGTGGAAGAGAGGTTAGTTTAAATTTGTTTGTGGAAGAGAGGTTAGTTTAAATTTGTTTGTGGAAGAGAGGTTAGTTTAAATTTGTTTGTGGAAGAGAGGTTAGTTTAAATTTGTTTGTGGAAGAGAGGTTAGTTTAAATTTGTTTGTGGAAGAGAGGTTAGTTTAAATTTGTTTGTGGAAGAGAGGTTAGTTTAAATTTGTTTGTGGAAGAGAGGTTAGTTTAAATTTGTTTGTGGAAGAGAGGATAGTTTAAATTTGTTTGTGGAAGAGAGGTTAGTTTAAATTTGTTTGTGGAAGAGAGGTTAGTTTAAATTTGTTTGTGGAAGAGAGGTTAGTTTAAATTTGTTTGTGGAAGAGAGGTTAGTTTAAATTTGTTTGTGGAAGAGAGGTTAGTTTAAATTTGTTTGTGGAAGAGAGGTTAGTTTAAATTTGTTTGTGGAAGAGAGGTTAGTTTAAATTTGTTTGTGGAAGAGAGGTTAGTTTAAATTTGTTTGTGGAAGAGAGGTTAGTTTAAATTTGTTTGTGGAAGAGAGGTTAGTTTAAATTTGTTTGTGGAAGAGAGGTTAGTTTAAATTTGTTTGTGGAAGAGAGGTTAGTTTAAATTTGTTTGTGGAAGAGAGGTTAGTTTAAATTTGTTTGTGGAAGAGAGGTTAGTTTAAATTTGTTTGTGGAAGAGAGGTTAGTTTAAATTTGTTTGTGGAAGAGAGGTTAGTTTAAATTTCTTTGCAGGAGAGAGGTTAGTTTAAATTTCTTTGTGAGAGGGAGTTAGTTTAAATGTATTTGCATGAAGTGGGGATATTCAAATTAATATAATAGGTGACGGGAGGGGCGCATGAGATGGGATAATAGATTACATTAACTTTGAATAGGAAACTCAAACTCCAACCTTTTAGTAGTATAATATTAAATCGTGATTCTTTTCATACTGTTTTTCTTCAGAAACTATATTAAAAAAAAATGGTTTCCAAAAGTGCTATACCAAGATGAAATTATTATGACTATTATTGCATAAGAAATATATATATATGTATAACTCAACATTTCAACAGCAATTGCAACAAACACAATAAATATTATTTTTGACCATCCCTCTAAGGGTCAAAATCCATAAATTTATGCCTCGTTTCTCCTCGCATGGAAAAAGAAAACTAAATATATATATAAAATTCTGCCAAAAAACCACCAGTAAGGCTTCTAAGGGATAAAATTTGCTAAAGAATTAACCTTAGAATTTTACTCAAAACACAGTGCATAGCTTTTTTTTTCTTCGGGAAATAATCATATAAGAGAATATTTTTTAAAACAGACATACGTGTTAGAATATAAAATGTACAGCCATTATTCAGAAAATATTAGTAAAAGTTCCTTAAACACTAGCAGACAGTATATGGCAGAATGGGAATGAGCGAATTGTGTTTTTTCTTGTGTGTGTGTGTGTGTGTGTGTGTGTGTGTGTGTGTGTGTGTGTGTGTGTGTGTGTGTGTATGTGTGTGTGTGTGTGTGTGTGTGTGTGTGTGTGTGTTTCTTTTTAACAAGGAGTTTTTTGTTTTTCCTAAAAAATTTGGAGGAAGAATGATATAGGTGGAACACCCATTAGCGAGTCTGGCGAATGTCTCTGAAGTCTACACACTCAAGAAATGCACTCAAGAGTGGTACTCTAGGAGTGCAGTCTACAGATGCACGTTAGAGAAACACTCGATACATGTACTTACCTGCCGGCTCTCCAGAAGGGATCAATAATAATAATAATAATTACACAGAAATCACATTAACGTGATATATAGCAATGAAAAAAAATCCACTAGGGCTGTGAGGTGGGCTCGAACCCACAACCCCAGCATTGCTAAGTCGCGTACTCTCCCACAAGTCACTAAGGACTGCCAGACTTTCTGTGACTTCAGTGGAAGTCTGGTTGTATGACTATGACAAGTCACGGTGGTCTGGTGGTACAGTGGAAGGGCTTGGCAATGCCAATGTCGTAGATTCGAATCCACCTCACAGCCCTAGTGGCTTTTCTCAATAAATGACAAAGCCACCACCATTACACCAACTACTTTCACAACTATTAATTTTTGCAATAAAAACTTGAAAATAACACATAAGAACACAATTTATAATATATTAATATAATTTATATTATCATTAATTATTCAAAGGAGTTGCCAGAGGTCGCCAGACAAACGAGTGTGTGTTTGACTCCTGTTAAGGGACTTAAATATTTCATAAGACACTTTCCCTTCCAAGCAAAGCAAAACAAAGAGACAAAAACCTGACATAGACAACAAACACAGTAGCAGGTGAGAGCTGCAAAGACATATTTAGATGATTTAACAAAAACATCTTAGGGGACCTAGTAAGAACATTTTTTAGATCTAAGAGAAACATTTTAGGTGACCTAGCAAAGACAATATTTGATGACTTAACAAAGACATTTTTAGATGACTTAACAAGGACACTTAACTATGAAATGACAAAGGCAAACTTATAAGCACACAATTTTCATGTCAGATAGTGTCAAATTTTCATGTTTATAGGTTTTAAGACTTTTGTCTTGTTTCTAGAGTAATATTAACAATGTTACATTGTTTTAGGCCTACACTGCTTTTACACACATTGATAATGAGAAAATCATTGTTTTTTTTTCTTGTCTATATTACATAATTATATTGTTAAATAAATTGTACACAAAAATTGGGATTTTTTTTTTGCTCTTAAATTATATACAATATCTAAATGGTGTAACAAAAACACTAATTGTTCTTGTTTCTGACATAACAAAATCTTTACATCATTTATTTCATAAAATTAAAAAATAAAATTGTTCCAAGCTTACTAAAAATACCAATACATCTTGTTCATAGGCTTACACAAATGACTATTAAAAAAGCAAATGCAATATATAGAAAAACTGGATTATCTTCAGCAGTTAAAAAAAATAATTAAATATCACTTAAATTAACAATGAAATTTTATTATGCGGTGTTCGGATAATTTACACAAATCTGTGTGTAGTGAAATTTTTACAAAAAACTTAATTTTTTTTGCAGTTCAACAATTTTTTTTTGTATAAGGTGCGAATACATATATTTTGTTGATAATTTTGTTACATAAAAAAATTATGACAATTTAATAAAGATAATTAATTTAATAATTTTAAAGAGGCCTTTAAAACTATTTTTTATTATAATAATTTCATAAGTAAATTGCTAGGTGCTTAATAAGCTTACATTAACGGATTTGATGAAAATAAATTTTAGTTTTTTTTAATATGAACTGATAGTTCTTTATACAACTGTTCAACTGTAGTGACATACATAACAAGAGACATTAAAAACATATTTACAAAATGTATAATTCCTTCATAGAGAGCTGAAGAACCTATCATCTTAATATTTCCGTCAACAAAACATCACACGAAGGTACTTATGTAACCTTAGAGCTAATAATTAGTTTTAAATTATGAACAAATTATAAATAATTTTATAATCAAAAAATACTTTTAAATGATATATTATTCCGAAATTAATACTTATTAACTATGTATGGTTACAAATTTATACAATATATATTAATTAAAAATTAAACATTATTTATAAATTAAAAATATAAAATTGTTTTTAAATTACAACTTATAAATTAAAAACTTATCTATACATTTTTTTCATAAATTAAAATTATTAAGAAAATTATTTATAACTAAAATATTACAAATTATTTATGAAATAAAAAATATAATTTATTTGAAAATAAAATAAATTATTAATTAGAAAATACAATACATTGTTATTTATTAATTAAAATAATAAATTATTTATAATCAAAATCATGATTTATATACTAACAATTATTTGTAAATTAAATATTTTTAATTATTCACTAAAATTTGTATTTATAATACATTTTTTATTATTTTTTATATCTTTAATTATATATAATTTAAAATGTTAAAATATATTTATAAAATAATTTTTATATGCCTGCATATAAAGTAAACTTGTATAACTATTTATAAATTGAAGTTCTAAAATTAATACAAAAATTAAAATTGAGATTTATTCACATTCTCATATGTAATATAAAAATTAAAAATATATTTTAAATTATGATTACAATGTATTGCTCATATATAAACTATAATTTCGTTTATTTATTAAAAACATGAACTTACAAAATAAATGAGAAGAAATTACTTATATTAAATTTTATTACATATAAGAATTAGTAACAGAAATTTTATTTAAGCCAAATATATAATTTTTAAGTATATTACTAATATCTTTTTCTTATTTAAAATGTCAAATAAAAATTTTATATCAAAATAGGTAGCAGAACATAAGACTAAGAATAGCCAGATTTCCGGAAGAAAAACATATGCAATGTTTAGCTACGTCTCCCCTGCTTGTATATCTGACATGCTTATGGAGTTCTCCTTTCTATTGTGTAGGGGAGACGAGGAAAAAAGAGGAAAGAGGAGACGGAGGGAATAGGAGAACGATCTATTCCTAGGAAGAGAAGAAGAATGGCATGGTTGCCAAGCTGTCAAAAGTTCATATATATGTATTAATTTGATACTGTGTGTGTGTGTGTGTGTGTGTGTGTGTGTGTGTGTGTGTGTGTGTGTGTGTGTGTGAAAGCGATAACCTACTCTCTAAAGAAAGGAGTTTGAGGGAATGCAAGACAGAGAAATTAGGCTTTGAGATCATTACCATCTTGGTTTTCATGTGAGCGGTGGCGCCTTGAGCCTTCGGGAGCCCCAATAAAAAGCTTGCTCTGTTGTGGAGAGAGAGAGAGAGAGAGAGAGAGAGAGAGAGAGAGAGAGAGAGAGAGAGAGAGAGAGAGAGAGAGAGAGAGAGAGAGAGAGAGAGAGAGAGAGAGTGAGAGAGAGAGAGAGAGAGAGAGAGAGTGAGAGAGAGAGAGAGAGAGTGAGAGAGAGAGAGAGAGAGAGAGAGAGAGAGAGAGAGAGAGAGAGAGAGAGAGAGAGAGAGAGAGAGAGAGAGAGAGAGAGAGAGAGAGAGAGAGAGAGAGAGAGAGAGAGAGAGAGAGAGAGAGAGAGAGAGAGAGAGTGAGAGAGAGAGAGAGAGTGAGAGAGAGAGAGAGAGAGAGAGAGAGAGAGAGAGAGAGAGAGAGAGAGAGAGAGAGAGAGAGAGAGAGAGAGAGAGAGAGAGAGAGAGAGAGAGAGAGAGAGAGAGAGAGAGAGAGAGACAGAGAGAGAGATGAGCTCAAAACATCCATATCCCCGATGAAAACAATATGAAACAACAATTTGAGGCTCTCTTCCGCCCTCAACTGTATTTTGTACAAGGAAAAAAACCCACATTGTAGCTTTTTATCGGATCTCATAAACAATAATTCCAGATCGCCTCTATTGGCAGCTGTACAGAGAACAGTGTTGTAACTGCTTGAACTACAGTGAGAGCTCGTCTCTGTTCAACTGTTGCATCCTTTGACGACCTGCGTGTGTGTGTGTGTGTGTGTGTGTGTGTGTGTGTGTGTGTGTGTGTGTGTGTGTGTGTGTGTGTGTGTGTGTAATTACCTAAGTGTAGTTACAGGATGAAAGCTACGCTTGTGGTGTCCCGTCTTCCCAGTACTCTTTGTGTGTGTGCGCGCGTGCAATGCTAAGACACAAGACAATGAAGTAACAACTACTCTTTACACATAGAGTGCTAACGTGAGAGACATGCCAGAAATAAGGAAGAAAATGAAGAAGAAACATGAGAAAGAAGAAACATGAGAAACAACAGACTTATAAAACTCTCAGGAATCGCTATATACACAAAATTATTGAAGAGTTTTGACATGTTTAAATATGACTTTTTTTTTTTTTACAATTGAGCAAAAAAACTAAAGTTGGTCTTTAATTTACGTTAAAAGACCTGAATATTAATTTGGCTAAAAACCTCAGGGTTTCGAATTTCCCACAAAAGAAACCTTTGCTTTTAGCTTCAGCCAAACGAAACTAAAATTTCTGGCTAAAAAAGCATTGTCTAAAATTTTGATTTTTTTTAACTATGGTAAAAAAAAAAAATATATATTTTTAACTTCACAAAAAAAAACGGTTATTTAACGACAGTCAAAACGTAAAAAAAAATATATGCATGGTTATTTTGGCGCTGTTTTTCATGAAGAGTTTTAAAAGCCTACAAAGAGAGCATTGTATTAATAATTATTTTATTAGTATGAAATATTATTTGTGTCAGAACCCCCAAATGAGCAAGGTGTAGTAGTCTGATGAGTGGACCTTCTCTCTCTCTCTCTCTCTCTCTCTCTCTCTCTCTCTCTCTCTCTCTCTCTCTCTCTCTCTCTCTCTCTCTCTCTCTCTCTCTCTCTCTCTCTCTCTCTCTCTCTCTCTCTCTCTCTCATTCTCTTACTCATTCTCTCTCTCTCTCCCTTTCTATCACACACTCACTCTCATCCACTCTCTCTCACTTGAGAGCGAGCCTAGACTTCCAGATGGCCACTTAAGTGTTACAAGAACCACTCCGAGACACTTGAGTACTTGAGGAGGAATAAGGAGGATGCTGCTGTCACTTAAGCACTTGGAGGTCCCGTGTAAGTGTAAGTGTGTGTGTGTGTGTATACTCTCCTAATTACACGTGCAGGAATGAGGTTTAGCTCTTGGACCCCAAACCTTTCCGGCCACCGGTTGTCTAATGCAATGAGTCCTGACCAATTTTTTTTCTATATAAACTGTTCAAATTATGAGTGAACACATATTTCTGTTCATATCTCTGAAAAATGGAACAGTGAACATCTTGGAGACATTAATCACCGGGCCAGTATTTACTTTCAGCTAGCCATATTTGTCGGTTTTAGGCTTGTGTTGGAATTCTCTTTTTTTTATATTCTGGCATGAATATGTATCTATGCTTACACTGCAATGTATCATATCTACCTACGTTTCCATACATATCTACCTGTTTCTATACATATCTACCTATGTGTGTATATCACGAAAATAAACACGTGATTAAAAATGTGACAATGTCAGACCACGGAGGAAAAATGAAACAGGAATTTCCTTAAGTACTTTCGTATATTAAAACATCTTCAGAAGGAGTGACTCCTTCTGAAGATGTATTAATATACGAAAGTACTTAAGGAAATTCCTGTTTCATTTTTCCTCCGTGGTCTGACATTGTCATATCTACCTATGTTCCCATACACGTTCTGCTAAAGTTACTTTACACAATTCCAGCAAAAATTGGTTTCTCTGTAACTTTCAATACACGCGGCTGGGCGGTGTTAGCTCAACCTATCATTGCTGATTCGACATCATCCAAGCCTTTTAACATTTCTAGATTAACATGTTCTCATAGCCTATTTCATAGATGGTGTTATTTTGATAGATTTTTCTCTCGTAGGTTATGAATTATCAATGTCTACCCTTTGGCAGCTAAATAGTTCCCCCCAGACAGAATAGGTGAGTGAATCTCTCTATATAGTAACCTTCTTCCAATTGATGTATGTATTCTTCTCTCTGGTCTTCCCTTTCCTTGTGTGCAGTTGATTATCTTCATTCACCCCTTTCATCCCTACTTTATCACGGAGAGTTCGTATTGTGGCTGACTGTCTTCTCAGACCAGTGTAAGTCGTTTCGGTATTTGATGTTTTTATTGGCCGAAGAAAAATTGAGATCGCTTCAGGGCGACCAACGTGTGTGTGTGTGTGTGTGTGTGTGTGTGTGTGTGTGTGTGTGTGTGTGTGTGTCTCTGTCTGTACGTAAGTGTGGTTTCACAGGAGTCCAGCGTCACTTAGAATTAATGAGCATTGCAATCCACTTAAGGCTCGATTCTCACTTTCATATTACTTATATAAGTGTCGACGATCATTCAGAGGTCAAAACCAGACCTTATGATTACATAATTTGACTTTAAGTTCAAATAACAAAGCTTACTTAAGAGATTTCTTCATACATTCAAGGGACCTTAAGTCACTTAGAAATCTCGATAAAGTGATTGATTTAGACCTTCTGCTTAAGGGGTAACTTGAAAATCTTCACCAAAGGTCGACACACTCACACTTATAAAACAGATAAAACAAGGCTTCACTTACTTACAATAGCAAACTTTGAATACTTTTTTACATATAATACTTTGAGTGGCACCAATTCTATGTATGCAATGACCTCACACACTCAAGCACAGGAAGAGAACACTAAAAAAAAAATTACGACTAAAAAACTAGAAAATTTAAAAAATGGCGCCGGGATTTCCTTAGTCACCCATAAAGAAAATCATTCTATGATCGGCACGTTTTCCTTAAAAAGAGCACACAGACTCCTCTGATTGGTGGGTGGAGAAGGGCAGACACTTGTTGGTTGGCTCTTGGCCAATCATATGCCAGTTAGCTGGATATTGGTTGGCGTTTGTTCAATGACAAGTCAGCCAGCCGCTTATTGGTTGGCACATGACAAATCGTGTTTTGTGTGGTCTATGTTGATTGGTTGGTTCAGCTTGAACTTGAACACCCTAGAACTCTCCACCAATAGGATCTCGGCAGATCAAAGAACCTTTCTCTATAGCATATTTTCCCCTAATAAAAAATTCTCCGAAACTCGATGAAACCCAAAATAAGACTTGTTTGCTGAGAGTCAACAACAGGAGACATCCTCGACCAAGCAGACTTGTGTGGACCAAGCAACACTTGTCTCTGGCCATATCTCACATACTTCTCCTGGAAAGATGCAGAGGTACTTTGATTCGTGCATAAAATTTAACAAATGTTAACATAAGAGAGACCTACAAGCACTAACATGCGTTTGTAGTAACTTGCCTTGAAGTCTCAACACGGAACGTCATTTTAAAGCCTAGAATACATGGCATATATATATATTTATATATTTATATACCAACTAACCTGAACAACATCATCATAAAACTGTGATTGTGTATGTATGTGCGAATGTATATTAACTATTAACTGCATGCATATCTGTGTTTATGAATGTATGTATGTATATGTATACTAATTAATGTGCGTATGTCAATTGACTAGTAACCGGTAGCTGCATGCATCTTCCTGTCTATATTAAATGTTCACTTTGACAAGCTAAAAATAAAAACTGTCCTTTGAAGGTATGACACACACACACGTCCATTATTCTAAATAATTGTGACTTTGAATTAGAAGTCTTGAGTGATTTTGATAATTAAAAAAGTCCATTTATATTTTGTTTACCATTACTGAATTCAGTCTTCAGTCATATTTAATCAAGACTTTGGATTTAAGGCAGCATGTGGAAGCCTTTATTAAATATTTTCCTTCATGCAGTCTTGAATCTAAGTTTGAAGGTCGACCTTGAGTATCCTTGGTGAAGGTCGACCTTGAGTATCCTTGGAGGAACACCTCGGAGAGAAGGATTTTCGAGATTTACGGTCTTCGAAACTATCTTGAAAGTCGACCTCGAAGTAGTGAGTGATTCCAAACCTTCAGTTGATATGGCTACGAAAAAAAAGTCCTTAGAGACCTCTGGCTTCGAGTAGGAGTAACATCCTCTTGAGCCTGGAGCGTCCGGATGTACGGCTACAAGCGTACCTTTAAGGAGGACGTCCTCAGTGGAGGCCGGATATGGCTCCAAGGCCCTTCAGTTATCCCCAAGGGAGAGAGCCTCCACAATTCTGGGATCGGCCTTAGATCCCTCCTTGAACTCCTCTAAGGTAAGCTTCTCGTCGTGGTTCTTGTCCATTTGGGAGAAGATCTGGTCGACTCTCTTCTGCGGGGCGTTCTCATCATCCGCCTCGGGCGCTTGACCCTAAAACCCCACAAAAAGGGAGAAAGAAAAGAACAGGTAAATATTAGACAAGGAAAAAAACCTTCCTCAAACCACACATTAAAAACATATCAATCAAATTAACCCCCGTAAACTACCAATCCTCTAAACCCCCGATAAACCGAACCCGGATCGAGCGCACAACTCAATTCTACGAACATCTGGTCTTTCGTTTAGAGCGAACGCCTAGTTGTCTCCGAGGGAGAGCGCCTGCACGATCCGCGGGTCGGCTTTCGACCCTTCCTTAAACTCATCAAGCGTTAGTTTTTCGTCGTTGTTTTTGTCCATCTGCGAGAAGATCTTATCGACGCGTTTCTGTGGCGTGTTCTCATCCTCTGCCTCAGGAGCCTGCCCCTGGAGAGGGAGAGACAGAGAGAGAGAGAGACTTGAGATGATGGAGGAGAGAGATGCTCATGGCAGTAAAAAGGCTCAAGAGAGATACTTTTAAGAGAGGGTGTTAAGAGAAGACGGGAGATGAAGACTGATAAGAAGAGATAAATGTATCGATGGTGAACTCTTCATCATGGCGGAGGAAGAGATTGGAGACAAGATGGGGGAGAGTGAGGGAGATATTGGAGGGGGGGGGAGGGGGAGGGAGGGTGTTCTTAGGTTAGGATTGTTGAAGAGAGACAATTAAACACAGAGGGAGGGAGGGAGAGAGAAAGGTCTAGATAAATAGATAACATTGAATTGAGATAGTAGGAGAGTTGAGATAGAGAGAGAGGATGGGTGGGGGGGGGGTATAGGGTATACAAGATGACTGGGGAGTTTAAGCAAAACATCAATAAGTAAGAATTAAGCCATAAAAATTACGATTTAAAAACAGATAAAATGTAAAAAACACAGAGGACAAAAACATCAAGATGTTATGGAATACAAAAACATACATCAGCTAAAAGCTATAATGATGAGGAGAGAGAGAGAGAGAGAGAGAGAGAGAGAGAGAGAGAGAGAGAGAGAGAGAGAGAGAGAGAGAGAGAGAGAGAGAGAGAGAGAGAGAGAGAGAGAGAGAAACAGAGAGAGAGACAGAGACTCAGACAGCCAGAGACAAACAGAGACACAATGACAGACATACACACAGGCATCCTACAAACAGAAGTGTATATATATCACACTATATAACACAACAGAGAGATAAATTACACATTAGACAAACCACATAGATAAACAAACAAACAAACACACGTCCAGGCATAATACTCTATAACATGTGAGTCCAACCCGTCCTCCTGCTTACACAGTACGTTTTGTAACTATGTTCACCATCGGACATATATCGACGTATTAAGCAATTACAAGAAAAAAATGAACCTAAAAAAGAAACTTAAATATTCCAAGGCCTAGTATAGTACACATATGTACTATACTAGGCCTCACATATCATGAATTAGGCCTAGGTAGATTAGGTTAGTTTGTCTGTGTAAGCAAAACATCTTTTCCGATTTGTCCAAATTTAACAGTACCGATGTGTACTTTCTAAGTGTTCAATATGTCAGTATATGTACTATGGTCCCTCATTGTCACTACCAACAAGAGCACGGGCTCGAGTATCACTAGAACAAATATTAATAATATTTGTTACATTCGTAAAAGATATATTACAATATTATTTACAGTAATTAACAATTATAACAATAATTGAAATTGATTAATTACAAGCCCAATTACAGTAATTTAGAACTAATTATTTATAAAATATGATTGATCTTCTTTATTTGTAATTTTTTTATGAGTTTATTAAAATAATTGTGTTAATTATTATTATTATTATTAAAGAGATAAACGTTAAGCTTTGTTCAGTACACCAGCTAGGAAGCCTCAATGTTAATTATAAAGCTAAGTGGCTACACACAATTGATGATGAACCAAGCCACACACAATTGATGAACCAAGCCACACACAATTGATGATGAACCAAGCCACACACAATTGATGATGAACCAAGCCACACACAATTGATGATGAACCAAGCCACACACAATGATGAACCAAGCCACACACAATGATGAGTCAAGCCACACACAATGACGAGCCAAGCCACACACAATGACGAGCCAAGCCACACACAATGATGAACCAAGCCACACACAATTGATGAGTCAAGCCACACACAATGATGAACCAAGCCACACACAATTGATGAGTCAAGCCACACACAATGATGAACCAAGCCACACACAATTGATGACGAACTAAGCCACACACAATTGATGAGCCAAGCCACACACAATTGATGATGAACCAAGCCACACACAATTGATGATGAGCCAAGCCACACACAATTGATGATGAGCCAAGCCACACACAATTGATGATGAACCAAGCCACACACACAATTGATGATGAACCAAGCCACACACAATTGATGATGAACCAAGCCACACACAATTGATGACGAACCAAGTCACACACAATTGATGAGCCAAGCCACACACAATGATGAACCAAGCCACACACAATTGATGATGAGCCAAGCCACACACAATTGATGAGCCAAGCCACACACAATGATGAACCAAGCCACACACAATGATGAACCAAGCCACACACAATGATGAACCAAGCCACACACAATGATGAACCAAGCCACACACAATTGATGAACCAAGCCACACACAATGATGAACCAAGCCACACACAATGATGAACCAAGCCACACACAATTGATGAACCAAGCCACACACAATGATGAACCAAGCCACGCACAATGATGAACCAAGCCACACACAATGATGAACCAAGCCACCCACAATTGATGAACCAAGCCACACACAATGATGAACCAAGCCACACACAATTGATGAACCAAGCCACACACAATTGATGAACCAAGCCACACACAATGATGAACCAAGCCACACACAATGATGAACCAAGCCACACACAATTGATGAGTTAAGCCACACACAATTGATGCTGAGTCAAGCCACACACAATTGAGGAGTCAAGCCACACACAATTGATGAGCCAAGCCACACACAATTGATGAGCCAAGCCACACAAAATTGATGAGTCTAGCCACACACAATTGATGATGAGTCAAGCCACACACAATTGATGAGCCAAGCCACACACAATTGATGATGAGCCAAGCCACACACAATTGATGAGCCAAGCCACACAAAATTGATGATGAGCCAAGCCACACACAATTGATGATGAGCCAAGCCACACACACAATTGATGATGAGCCAAGCCACACACAATTAATGATGAGCCAAGCCACACACACAATTGATGATGAGCCAAGCCACACACAATTGATGATGAGCCAAGCCACACACAATTGATGAACCAAGCCACACACAATTGATGATGAACCAAGCCACACACAATTGATGATGAACCAAGCCACACACAATTGATGATGAGCCAAGCCACACACAATTGATGATGAACCAAGCCACACACAATTGATGATGAACCAAGCCACACACAATTGATGATGAGCCAAGCCACACACAATTAATAATGAGCCAAGCCACACACACAATTGATGATGAGCCAAGCCACACACAATTGATGAACCAAGCCACACACAATTGATGATGAACCAAGCCACACACAATTGATGATGAGCCAAGCCACACACACAATTGATGATGAGCCAAGCCACACACAATTAATGATGAGCCAAGCCACACACACAATTGATGATGAACCAAGCCACACACAATTAATGATGAGCCAAGCCACACACAATTAATGATGAACCAAGCCACACACAATTGACGATGAACCAAGCCACACACAATTAATGATGAGCCAAGCCACACACACAATTGATGATGAACCAAGCCACACACAATTGATGATGAACCAAGCCACACACAATTGATGATGAGCCAAGCCACACACAATTAATGATGAGCCAAGCCACACACACAATTGATGATGAACCAAGCCACACACACAATTGATGATGAACCAAGCCACACACAATTAATGATGAACCAAGCCACACACAATTAATAATGAGCCAAGCCACACAATGCTAAAATTGAGCATTTAATAATGATGTAATTGAGTTTAGCAGCAAGATTAATGATTAATTTTGAGATTAATATTAATTAGGAGATAACAGCGATTAAAGACTGAAAAGGAACTGAGATAAGAGGAGTTTCTTGTTTGATTTGATTAGATATTTGTTTTTCTTTGTATAGATCTATTAACTTTCTTTGTATAAATCTATTACTATCTTTCAATTCATCTATTTACTATCTTTGAATAGATGTAATTACTATCTATAAATAGATATATTTACTATCTTTGAATAGATGTAATTACTATCTATAAATAGATATATTTGCTATCTTTGAACAAATCTATTTACTATTAGTAGATCTATTTACCATCTTTGAATAGATGTTTTTAATATCCTTGACTAGATTTATTTATTATCTTTGAATAGATATATTTACTATCTTTGATTAGATGTATTTAATACCTTTGAATAGATCAATTTACTATCTTTTCAGCAGATTCAGTTGATATCTTTGAGTAGTTGACAAATCAAATTTGATATTTAGATTTTAAATCTAAAAAATATCATATTTTTTAAAGAAATTTATTTAGATGGAAATTTAAACTTGAAATTTTTTAACGCAATTTTAAGATAAAAAAATGTAAAAAATTAAATTTAAGTACAAATTTTAAATTTTTTTGTTTACATGAAATAATTTAAATTACAAGTTTACAATGAAAAAAAATTAATAACATTTTCCAATAAATTTTTGAATGAAGGTTTTTCTCACGAAGGCTTAAAACTTTCAAAATTTCTAAACTTTTAAAATCTTCTAAATGTACAATGTTCTGAAAGTGGTTCAGGTCGTCACTATCACTTGAAGGTGAAGAGGAAAGTGTAATTTTGTGCAATTTTCTCTTTAGCTAGAAAGAGAAACTTTCACGGTTAGTACAGAGAAAATGATCACTTTCACTATTTGCTAGAGAGAAAGTATCATTTTCACCAGCTGGTAAGGGAATATTTCACTTTCACTAATACTCATATGAATATGTATATATATTTTAGCATGATCGTTTCTTTAAAAGTGTCACTTGCGCTACTGGGTAGAGCAAAGTCACTTTCATTACCGAGAACATGATAAATACACATTCCCAGTCAATGCAGAGAGAGAAACTCACTTTCACTTGCTATAGCTGATACAGCTGAAAATGTCACTATCACCGTATGGTGTACAGAAACGACGCTTACACCAAGTGATCATGAACTGTATCACTTTCACTGGATCAATATGTCACCTTCCGTACAACTTTAGTACTGAGAAAGGAGAAACTTTCACCAGCTGAAAATGAGCCGAGTCACTTTCACACAAATACAAACGATAACTAACTCACTTTCCCACGAGGATACAAGAAGAAAGTGCTCACTTTCACCCGCTTGTACAGACAAGGTCACGCTCACATTACAACCCCACAACACACATTACAACCCCACAACACACATTACAACCCCACAACACACATTACAACCCCACAACACACATTACAACACCACAACACACATTACAACCCCACAACACACATTACAACCCCACAACACACATTACAACCCCACAACACACATTACAACCCCACAACACACATTACAACACCACAACACACATTACAACCCCACAACACACATTACAACACACATTACAACACACATTACAACCCCACAACACACATTACAACCCCACAACACACATTACAACACACATTACAACACACATTACAACACCACAACACACATTACAACACCACAACACACATTACAACACCACAACACACATTACAACCCCACAACACACATTACAACCCCACAACACACATTACAACCCCACAACACACATTACAACACCACAACACACATTACAACACCACAACACACATTACAACCCCACAACACACATTACAACCCCACAACACACATTACAACCACCACAACACACATTACAACCCCAGAACACACATTACAACCCCCACATCACACATTACAACCCCACAACACACATTACAACCTCCACAACACACATTACAACCCCCACAACACACATTACAACCCCACAACACACATTACAACCCCACAACACACATTACAACTCCACAACACACATTACAACACACATTACAACCCCACAACACACATTACAACCCCACAACACACATTACAACCCCACAACACACATTACAACCCCACAACACACATTACAACACACATTACAACACACATTACAACACACATTACAACCCCACAACACACATTACAACACCACAACATACATTACAACCCCACAACACACATTACAACACACATTACAACACACATTACAACACACATTACAACCCCACAACATACATTACAACCCCACAACACACATTACAACACACATTACAACCCCACAACACACATTACAACACCACAACACACATTACAACCCCACAACACACATTACAACACCACAACACACATTACAACCCCACAACACACATTACAACACACATTACAACCCCACAACATACATTACAACCCCACAACACACATTACAACACACATTACAACCCCACAACACACATTACAACACCACAACACACATTACAACCCCACAACACACATTACAACACCACAACACACATTACAACCCCACAACACACATTACAACACACATTACAACCCCACAACATACATTACAACCCCACAACACACATTACAACACACATTACAACCCCACAACACACATTACAACACCACAACACACATTTCAACCCCACAACACACATTACAACTCCACAACACACATTACAACCCCACAACACACATTACAACCCCACAACACACATTACAACCCCACAACACACATTACAACCCCACAACACACATTACAACTCCACAACACACATTACAACCCCACAACACACATTACAACACACATTACAACCCCACAACACACATTACAACCCCACAACACACATTACAACACACATTACAACACACATTACAACTCCACAACACACATTACAACCCCACAACACACATTACAACCCCACAACACACATTACAACTCCACAACACACATTACAACACCACAACACACATTACAACACACATTACAACACACATTACAACTCCACAACACACATTACAACCCCACAACACACATTACAACCCCACAACACACATTACAACCCCACAACACTCATTACAACCCCACAACACACATTACAACTCCACAACACACATTACAACACACATTACAACACACATTACAACACACATTACAACACACATTACAACTCCACAACACACATTACAACACACATTACAACACACATTACAACTCCACAACACACATTACAACCCCACAACACACATTACAACCCCACAACACACATTACAACCCCACAACACACATTAC
>NC_091154.1:8682571-8712571 GCF_040958095.1 Procambarus clarkii
ATTGGGTTTGTAAACAAGCACCAACATGGGTTCTGGACAGGGAAATCATGCCTAACAAACCTTTTAGAATTCTATGATAAAGTAACAAGGATAAGGCAGGACAGAGAAGGCTGGGCAGACTGCATATTTCTTGACTGCCAAAAGGCCTTTGATACGGTACCGCACATGAGACTGCTATACAAACTTGAGAGGCAGGCAGGAGTAAGCGGAAAGGCCCTAGTATGGGTGAAGAACTACCTAACAGGAAAGAGCCAGAGGGTAATGGTAAGGGGCGAAAAGTCGGACTGGCGAACAGTAACAAGTGGAGTACCTCAAGGATCGGTGCTGGGACCAATCCTCTTTCTAATTTACGTAAATGATATGTTTACAGGAGTGGAATCATACATGTCAATGTTTGCAGATGACGCAAAATTAATGAGAAGAGTTGTGACAGACGAGGATTGTAGGATCCTCCAAGAGGACTTAAACAGGCTGCAGAGATGGTCAGGGAAATGGCTACTGGAGTTTAACACCAGTAAATGTAAAGTTATGGAAATGGGATCAGGTGACAGGAGACCAAAGGGACAGTACACAATGAAGGGGAACAGCCTACCTGTAACGATTCGAGAAAGAGACCTGGGAGTGGATGTAACACCTAATCTAACTTCTGAGGCACATATAAATAGGATAACGACAGCAGCGTACTCTACACTGGCGAAAATTAGAACTTCATTCAGAAACCTAAATGAGGAAGCTTTTAGGGCACTTTACACTGCCTACGTGAGACCCGTCTTAGAGTATGCCGCGCCATCATGGAGCCCCCACCTGAAGAAACACATAAAGAAACTGGAGAAGGTTCAGAGGTTTGCGACGAGGCTTGTCCCAGAGCTACGAGGGATGGGATATGAAGAGCGGCTGAAGGAACTGAACCTTACGACACTAGAGAAAAGAAGGGAGAGAGGAGATATGATAGGGACATATAAAATACTCAGGGGAATTGACAAAGTGGAAATAGATAAAATGTTCACACGTAATAATAACAGAACGAGGGGACATGGGTGGAAACTGGAAACTCAGATGAGTCACAGAGATGTTAGGAAGTTTTCTTTTAGCGTGAGAGTAGTAGAAAAATGGAATGCACTTGGGGAACAGGTTGTGGAAGCAAATACTATTCATACTTTTAAAACTAGGTATGATAGAGAAATGGGACAGGAGTCATTGCTGTAAACAACCGATAGCTAGAAAGGCGGGATCCAAGAGTCAATGCTCGATCCTGCAAGCACATATAGGTGAGTACATATAGGTGAGTACACACACACACACACCCACACACACACACACATACACACACATACACACACACACACACACACACACACCCCCACACACCCACACACCCACACACCCACACACACACACACACACACACACACACACACACACACACACACACACACCCACCCACACACACACACACACACACACACACACCCACACACACACACATACATATTACGAAAGCATTGACACATGTAAAATCTGAAATAAAATAAGCCAATTGCCAATAAGGAACTAAATAAAATACACCTGATTAGCTACTGCGAAACGACCAATTGGAGAAGACTTTTAAGAAAAAAGCGTATTTAATACCAATTACAAGGGCAGGAGAGTAAGCAAGGAATTGGGGAAAGGATTGATGATCAGAGAGAGAGAGAGAGAGAGAGAGAGAGAGAGAGAGAGAGAGAGAGAGAGAGAGAGAGAGAGAGAGAGAGAGAGAGAGAGAGAGAGAGAGAGAGAGAGAGAGAGAGAGATAGAGAGAGAGAGATAGAGAGAGAGAGAGAGAGAGAGAGAGAGAGAGAGAGAGAGAGAGAGAGAGAGAGAGAGAGAGAGATACATATGCATAATTTAGTGACAGAATTTTGATAATAGAGTAATATATTGAGATCAATTTATCTACTTACTAAAAAAAATCGAATTTTGATATTTTTTAATAAATTTTGAGATACACATTTGAAAAAAAAAGTATAAAATCAATTCACATACGAGATAATAAATATATATATATATATATATATATATATATATATATATATATATATATATATATATATATATATATATATAATTTTGACACAAAATTTGGATTTTGAAATTGAAGAATCGATTTTTTAAAATTCAAAATAAATATTGTATTCGCATTAAATCAAGGAGGTAGGTATACGCGAGATATAACAAAAATATACCCAAAACATACACATCCCCAAGAGTAGTCACTCCCTTATATCACTCAAAATATACCTCAAAACATATCTCCCAACTTGAACACATCAACCAATGAATATACACCTATTTAATCAGAAACATACTCACCATACACCCAGTATAACGAGAGAGCATTATTCGCAAAGCATATTCCAGTTATACCCGCCATTATCAGGACTGTAAATATGCTGAAGAACCTCGATATACCACACCAAGCATAGCTCTGGTCTGGTGGTATGATAAATGGACATACTACAAGTATGCTGACCACCCTTGATGGGCTGGCCGAGTATATCCAAGCATTGGAACAGCATATCTCCCATACAGCAGAATAGGAGCATATCTGGAATACCATTCTACACATACCAGTGATTTCCGACATACCAGCGCCTATCATACCTCCTGGCATACCTGAGGAAGCAAATCTTGGAGAGTATATTAGCAGCATTCTTCAAATATACCAAATTTGTGTCTTTTGCAAAACATATTCTCCTCCCTTACCCTACATAACGTGGTATATATGTAAGGTATAATCAAATTAGCACATATCATATATATATTTTCACCTGAGGGCTCTAGGAAACTCGAACCCCCGACCCCAAGCGTGTGAGACCAAAGTGCCATTAACTTTAAATAAACTCGGCCCCATTTGACCCCTTAACGACCCTTAACTACCCCCCCCACACACACAATTGCCATCCTCATCACTGATGCCATAGATCATCATCCTCATCTGACGGTCTGATGAGCAGGCAGCGTCAGCAGGAAGAAGCATACTCACAGCATACCTCGCGGGGCATAGATATACTCACCACCATCTGGTATATAGCGTCAACTATGCTGTACATTTCCTCTCTGGTGATAAAGCCATCGTTATCGACGTCGTATAGCCGGAACGCCCCTGGAAAACGTAGAAAGAAAATGGGATGTTATGCAGGGAAAGTGGGAAGTTTTAAACAAAGAAAACGTAAACCAATTTAAAAGAGGGGTTTAACAGAAAACGCGAAGTTGTATCATAGGGTTCAACAGAAAACGCGAAGCTATATAAAAGGGTTTCATAGCAAATGCAAAGTTATATGAGAGGATTTCACAGAAAACGTGAAATTATATGAGAGGGTTTCAAAGAAAACGCGAAATTATATCAGAAGGTTTCACAGAAAACGCAACATTATATCAGAAGGTTTTCACAGAAAACGCAAACAAATGTATCAGAATCTCCCGAAAACCTCAACTATTTATTTCCTCAAAATTGTTTATTTTAGATTAAACCAAAACCACAAATACTTACACAGGAGTTTCTCGTCGACATTTCCTCTGGATGTGATAGAGAGCGCCCTGATGAACTCCTCAAACTCGATCGCACCATCCTGCCGTGACGGAGACCAAATTAGTACTGAGGCTCCTGACATGTACAAGGGGCTCCCTGCGCCCACACTATCGTACCGCCCGCCCCCAGCCCCGCTGCCCACCGTACGATGCAGTCAGGTTGTTAAGGTCTATAACAACTGCCAGGGTTATTAAGCAACAATCGCTCATTATAATTAACACTCAATTGTCTAAATTATACACTCTCACTTGTGTAAATGATCAAGAATCACTTGTTTACGAACTCAACAATCACACGTCTATATAGCCAACAATCACACGTCTATATAACCAACAATCACACGTCTATATAACCAACACTCACACGTCTATATAACCAACAATCACACGTCTATATAACCAACACTCACACGTCTATATAACCAACAATCACACGTCTATATAACCAACAATCACCCGTCAATATAATCAACAATCACTCGTCTATATAACCAACAATCACACGTCTATATAACCAACAATCACCCGTCAATATAATCAACAATCACACGTTTATATAACCAACAATCACACGTCTATATAACCAACAATCACACGTCTATATAACCAACAATCACACGTCTATATAGCCAACAATCACACGTCTATATAACCAACAATCACACGTCTATATAACCAACAATCACTCGTCTATATAACCAACAATCACACGTCTATATAACCAACAATCACACGTCTATATAACCAACAATCACACGTCTATATAACCAACAATCACACGTCTATATAGCCAACAATCACACGTCTATATAACCAACAATCACTCGTCTATATAACCAACAATCACACGTCTATATAGCCAACAATCACACGTCTATATAACCAACAATCACACGTCTATATAACCAACAATCACTCGTCTATATAACCAACAATCACTCGTCTATATAGCCAACAATCACTCGTCTATATAACCAACAATCACACGTCTATATAGCCAACAATCACACGTCTATATAACCAACAATCACACGTCTATATAACCAACAATCACTCGTCTATATAACCAACAATCACACGTCTATATAACCAACAATCACACGTCTATATAACCAACAATCACACGTCTATATAACCAACAATCACTCGTCTATATAACCAACAATCACACGTCTATATAACCAACAATCACACGTCTATATAACCAACAATCACACGTCTATATAGCCAACAATCACACGTCTATATAACCAACAATCACACGTCTATATAACCAACAATCACTCGTCTATATAACCAACAATCACACGTCTATATAACCAACAATCACACGTCTATATAACCAACAATCACTCGTCTATATAACCAACAATCACACGTCTATATAACCAACAATCACACGTCTATATAGCCAACAATCACACGTCTATATAGCCAAGAATCACTCGTCTATATAACCAACAATCACACGTCTATATAGCCAACAATCACACGTCTATATAACCAACAATCACTCGTCTATATAACCAACAATCACACGTCGATATAACCAACAATCACTCGTCTATATAACCAACAATCACTCGTCTATATAACCAACAATCACACGTCTATATAACCAACAATCACTCGTCTATATAGCCAACAATCACACGTCTATATAACCAACACTCACTCGTCTATATAGCCAACAATCACACGTCTATATAACCAACACTCACTCGTCTATATAGCCAACAATCACACGTCTATATAACCAACACTCACTCGTCTATATAGCCAACAATCACTCGTCTATATAACCAACAATCACTCGTCTATATAGCCAACAATCACACGTCTATATAACCAACACTCACTCGTCTATATAGCCAACAATCACTCGTCTATATAACCAACAATCACACGTCTATATAACCAACAATCACTCGTCTATATAGCCAACAATCACACGTCTATATAACCAACACTCACTCGTCTATATAGCCAACAATCACACGTCTATATAACCAACACTCACTCGTCTATATAGCCAACAATCACTCGTCTATATAACCAACAATCACACGTCTATATAACCAACACTCACTCGTCTATATAGCCAACAATCACACGTCTATATAACCAACACTCACTCGTCTATATAGCCAACAATCACTCGTCTATATAGCCAACAATCACACGTCTATATAACCAACACTCACTCGTCTATATAGCCAACAATCACACGTCTATATAACCAACAATCACTCGTCTATATAACCAACAATCACTCGTCTATATAGCCAACAATCACACGTCAATGTAATAGAAAATCAATCGTCTAATTTACCAACAATCAAGTTGCTAGTTACTAACAAGAGAGAGACAAAATGAGACACATAGAGTATGAGACACATAGATACATAGAATGAGACACACAGAGACAGAATGAGACACACAGAGACAGTGAATGAGACACACAGAGACAGAGAATGAGACACACAGAGACAGAGAATGAGACACACAGAGACAGAATGAGACACACAGAGACAGAATGAGACACACAGAGACAGAGAATGAGACACACAGAGACAGTGGATGAGACACACAGAGACAGTGAATGAGACACACAGAGACAGAGAATGAGACACACAGAGACAGAATGAGACACACAGAGACAGAGAATGAGACACACAGAGACAGAATGAGACACACAGAGACAGAATGAGACACACAGAGACAGAGAATGAGACACACAGAGACAGAATGAGACACACAGAGACAGAATGAGATACACAGAGACAGAGAATGAGACACACAGAGAATGAGACACACAAAGAATGAGACACACAGAGAATGAGACACACAGAGACAGAGAATGAGACACACAGAGACAGAATGAGACACACAGAGACAGAATGAGACACACAGAGACAGAATGAGACACACAGAGACAGAGAATGAGACACACAGAGACAGAGAATGAGAGACACACAGAGACAGAGAATGAGACACACAGAGACAGAGAATGAGACACACAGAGACAGAATGAGATACACAGAGACAGAGAATGAGACACACAGAGACAGAATGATTCACACAGAGACAGAGAATGAGACACACAGAGACAGAATGAGATACACAGAGACAGAGAATGAGACACACAGAGACAGAATGAGACACACAGAGACAAAATGAGACACACAGAGACAGAGAATGAGACACAGAGACAGTGGATGAGACACACAGAGACAGTGAATGAGACACACAGAGACAGAGAATGAGACACACAGAGACATAGAATGAGACACACAGAGACAGTGGATGAGACACACAGAGACAGAGAATGAGACACACAGAGACAGTGGATGAGACACACAGAGACATAGAATGAGACACACAGAGACAGTGGATGAGACACACAGAGATAGAGAATGAGACACACAGAGACAGAGAATGAGACACACAGAGAATGAGACACACAGAGACAGAGAATGAGACACAGATACAGAGAATGAGACACACAGAGACAGTGGATGAGACACACAAAGACAGAGAATGAGACACACAGAGACAGAGAATGAGACACACAGAGAATGAGACACACAGAGACAGAGAATGAGACACACAGAGACAGAATGAGACACACAGAGACATAAAATGAGACACACAGAGACAGTGGATGAGACACACAAAGACAGAGAATGAGACACACAGAGACAGAGAATGAGACACACAGAGACAGAGAATGAGACACACAGAGACAGAGAATGAGACACACAGAGAATAAGACACACAGAGAATGAGACACACAGAGAATGAGACACACAGAGACAGAGAATGAGACACACAGAGACAGAGAATGAGACACACAGAGAATGAGACACACAGAGACAGAGAATGTGACACACAGAGACAGAGAATGAGACACACAGAGACAGAGAATGAGACACACAGATATAGAGAATGAGACACACAGAGACAGAGAATGAGACACACAGAGAATGAGACACACAAAGAATGAGACACACAGAGAATGAGACACACAGAGACAGAGAATGAGACACACAGAGAATGAGACACACAAAGAATGAGACACACAGAGAATGAGACACACAGAGACAGAGAATGAGACACACAGAGAATGAGACACACAAAGAATGAGACACACAGAGAATGAGACACACAGAGACAAAGAATGAGACACACAGAGACAGAGAATGAGACACACATGGACAATGAATGAGTCACACATGGACAGAGAATGAGATACACATGTACAGAGAATGAGACGCACAGAGACAGTGGATGAGACACACAGAGAATGAGAGACACACAGAGACAGAGACACAGAGAGACAAATGAGAAACATAACCGTTGAGACACACGGACACTTACATTGTTCTCATCAAATACTCTGAACACCAGAGAGGCAAACTTGGTGGGGTCTCCCTGGGGGAAGAACTGCTTGTATATCTTGATGAACCCCTGTGGGAGAGACAGTGTTGGTGAGTGTGGGAGTGTTGGTGAAGGTGTGGGAGTGTTGGTGAGTGTGGGAGTGTTGGTGAAGGTGTGGGAGTGTTGGTGAGGGTGTGGGAGTGTTGGTGAAGGTGTGGGAGTGTTGGTGAGGGTGTGGGAGTGTTGGTGAGGGTGTGGGAGTGTTGGTGAGGGTGTGGGAGTGTTGGTGAGGGTGTGGGAGTGTTGGTGAGGGTGTGGGACTGTTGGTGAGGGTGTGGGAGTGTTGGTGAGGGTGTGGGAGTGTTGGTGAGGGTGTGGGAGTGTTGATGAGAGTGTGGGAGTGGTGGTGAGAGTGTGTGAGTGTTGGTGAGGGTGTGGGAGTGTTGGTGAGAGTGTGGGAGTGTTGGTGAGGGTGTGGGAGTGTTGGTGAGGGTGTGGGAGTGTTGGTGAGGGTGTGGGAGTGTTGGTGAGGGTGTGGGAGTATGGGTGAGGGTGTGGGAGTGTTGGTGAGAGTGTGGGAGTGTTGGTGAGGGTGTGGGAGTGTTGGTGAGAGTGTGGGAGTGTTGGTGAGGGTGTGGGAGTGTTGGTGAGGGTGTGGGAGTGTTGGTGAGGGTGTGGGAGTGTTGGTGAGAGTGTGGGAGTGTTGGTGAAGGTGTGGGAGTGTTGGTGAGGGTGTGGGAGTGTTGGTGAGAGTGTGGGAGTGGTGGTGAGAGTGTGTGAGTGTTGGTGAGGGTGTGGGAGTGTTGGTGAAGGTGTGGGAGTGTTGGTGAGAGTGTGGGAGTGTTGGTGAGGGTGTGGGAGTGTTGGTGAGAGTGTGGGAGTGTTGGTGAGAGTGTGGGAGTGGTGGTGAGGGTGTGGGAGTGTTGGTGAGGGTGTGGGAGTGTTGGTGAGGGTGTGGGAGTGTTGGTGAAGGTGTGGGAGTGTTGGTGAGAGTGTGGGAGTGTTGGTGAGAGTGTGGGAGTGTTGGTGAAGGTGTGGGAGTGTTGGTGAGGGTGTGGGAGTGTTGGTGAAGGTGTGGGAGTGTTGGGTGAGAGGGTGGGACACGGTGAGGGTGTGGGAGTATGGGTGAGGGTGTGGGAGTGTTGGTGAAAGTGTGGGAGTGTTGGTGAAGGTGTGGGAGTGTTGGTGAGAGCTTGGGAGTGTTTGTGAGGGCTTGGGAGTGTTGGTGAGGGTGTGGGAGTGTTGGTGAGGGTGTGGGAGTGTTGGTGAGGGTGTGGGAGTGTTGGTGAGGGTGTGGGAGTGTTGGTGAGGGTGTGGGAGTGTTGGTGAGGGTGTGGGAGTGTTGGTGAGGGTGTGGGAGTGTTGGTGAGAGTGTGGGAGTGTTGGTGAGAGCTTGGGAGTGTTTGTGAGGGCTTGGGAGTGTTGGTGAGGGTGTGGGAGTGTTGGTGAGGGTGTGGGAGTGTTGGTGAGAGCTTGGGAGTGTTTGTGAGGGCTTGGGAGTGTTGGTGAGGGTGTGGGAGTGTTGGTGAAGGTGTGGGAGTGTTGGTGAACGCTTGGGAGTGTTGGTGAAGGTGTGGGAGTGTTGGTGTGTTGGTGAAGGTGTGGGAGTGTTGGTGAAAGTGTGGGAGAGTTGGTAAGAATGTGGGAGTGTTGGTGAGAGCTAGGGAGTGTTGGTGAGAGCTTGGGAGTGTTGGTGAGGGTGTGGGAGTATGGGTGAGGGTGTGGGAGTGTTGGTGAGGGTGTGGGAGTGTTGGTGAGGGTGTGGGAGTGTTGGTGAGGGTGTGGGAGTGTTGGTGAGGGTGTGGGAGAGGGTGTGGGAGTGTTGGTGAGGGTGTGGGAGTGTTGGTGAGGGTGTGGGAGTGTTGGTGAGGGTGTGGGAGTGTTGGTGAGGGTGTGGGAATGTTGATGAGATATACACAAATATATATGGTGAGATAGACACGAAAAATCTGACACGAAAAAGACTAACAAAAGCTAAAATAGACACGAAAAAACAAAAAAATCTAAAATAAACAAGAGAAAGACTAACAAAAAGCTAAAATAGTCGCAAAAGACTATTCAAAAAATAAAATAGACACAAAAAGACTAACAAAAGCTAAATTAGACACGAAAAAGACTAAGAATTAGACACGAAAAAAGACAAAGAAAATATAAAATAGATACGAAAAGACGAACAAAAGCTACAATAGGCACAAAAAATTAACAACCGCTAAAATTAAACAAGAAAAAGACAAAAAGCTAAAGTAAACATGAAAAAGCTCACAAAAGCTAAATTAGACACGAAAAAGACTAACAAAACGATTAAAATAGACACAAAAACTATCAAAAGATAAATAAGACACGAAAAACAAACGAAAGTTAAAATAGACACGAAAAAAGACTAACAAAAGCCAAATTAAACACGAAAAAGACTAACAAAAGTAAACATAGATAAGAAAAACTAACAAAATCCAACATAAACATGAAAAAAACAAACAAAAGCTAAAATAGGCGTGGAAAAAAAGCAAAAACAGTTACAGAAAAAGACTAACAAAAGCCTAACCAGACACGAAAAAACAAACAAAAGCTAAAATAAGCATGACATGAGTAACAAAAGCAGAAAAATTCCCTAAAAACTAAGAAAAGCTAAAATAGACACGAAAAAGACTTTCAAAGCTAAAATAGACACAAAAATGACTTCCAAAGCTAAAATAAACACGAAAAAGACTTTCAAAGCTAAAATAGACACAAAAATGACTTCCAAAGCTAAAATAGGCATGAAAAAAGACTTCCAAAACTAAAATAGACACGAAAAAGACTAACAAAAAGAAATAAACAGAAAAAGACTAACAAAAGCTAAAATAGACATGAAAAAGGCTAACAAAAGCTAAATTATACACGAAAAAGACTAATAAAAAGCTATTGATTGACACCAAACAAACAAAAACTAACATTTATAAGATATAGAACTAAGAAAAGCTAAATTAGACACCAAAAAGAATAACAAAAGCTAAAAAGACAAGAAAAACAAACAAAAGCTAAAAAGACAAGAAAACAAACAAAAGCTAATATTGATAAGAAATAAAACTAACAAAAGGTAAATTAGACACCAAAAAAACTTACAAAATGCTAAAATAGACACAAAAAGACAAACAAAAGCTAAATTAGACACGAAAAACAAACAAAAGCTAAAATATACACGAAAAAAGACTAACAAAAGGTAAAAAAACAGAAAAACAAACAAAATCCAAAAAAATATGAAGACTAACAAAAGCTATAATAGACATGGAAAACAAACAAAAGCTACAACAGATATGAAAAAAGACTAACAAAAGCTTAACTATATACGAAAAAAACTAAAATAGACACGAAAAAACAAAAACAAGCTAAAATAGACATAAGAAAGAATAACAAAAGCTAAAACAGACACGAAAAAAACAAGCAAAAACTAAAATAAACATGAAAAATAATAACAAAAGCTAAAATAGAAATGAGAAACAAGAAAAAGCTAAAATAAACATGAAAAAATTAACAAAAGCTAAATAGACACGAAAAAGACTAACAAAAGCTAAAATAGACACGAAAAAAGAAACAAAACCTAAAAAAGGCATTGGAAACACTAATAAAAGCTGAAACAGGCACGAAAAAGACTAACAAACGCCAGAAAAATCACAAAAATGACTAAGAAAAGACACTAAAATAGACACGAACAAGACTAACAAATCCAAAATAAAAATGAAAGAGTAACAAATACTAAAATAGACATGGAAAAACAAATAAAAGCTAAACAGATACGAACGAAAAAACAAAAAACAAATCTAAAATAAACAAGAAGATGACTAAGAAAAGCTAGACACGAAAAAAAACAACAAAAGCTATAACAGAATCGAAAATATGAACAAAAGCTAAAATAAACATGAAACAGAATAACAAAAGGTGAAAATACACAAGGAAGACTAACAAGAAGCTAAAATAGACACGAAAAAAGACTACCAAAGGCAAAAGAGACACTAAAAAGACTACCAAAAGATATGACTAAAAAAAAGCTAAAATAGACACGAAAATGTAAACAAAAGCTAAAATAAACATGACAAATATTAACAAAAGTTATATTATACACAATAAACTAACAAAAGGCTAAAATAGACCCCAAAAAAACAAAAGCTAAAATAGACACGAAAAAGACTTACTAAAGCTAAAATTGGCATGGAAAAACAAACAAAACCTAAAATACACACGAAAAATACTAAAAAGAGCTAAATTAACCACGAAAAAGACACTCAAAAGCTAAAATAGACAAGAAAATACAAACAAAATCCTAAATAACTATGAAATAGACTAGCAAAAGCTAAAATAGACATGGAAAAACTAACAAAATCTAACACAGGTACATAAAAAGATTAACAGAAGCTTAACTAGACACGAAAATACAAACGAAAGCTAAAATATACACGACAAAACTAAAACAAGCTAAAATAGACATAAGAAAGACAAAGAAAATTTTAGATAGAAACGAGAAAGACAATCAGAAGCTAAAACAGACACAAAAAACAAACAAATGCTAAAATAGACACGAAAAAACAAACAAAAGCTAAAATAAACATGAAAAATAATAACAAAAGCTAAATAGACACGAAAAAGAAACAAAACCTTAAATAAGCCTAGGAAAGACTAACAAAAGCTGAAACAGACACGAAAAAGACTATCAAAAGTTAAAATAGACAAGAAACAACATACAAAAGCTAAAATAGACATGAAAAAGACTAACAAACGCTGAAAAATTCACGAAAATGACTAACAATTGCTGAAAAAGTCACAAAAAAGACTAAGAAAAGTTAAAATAGACACGAAAATAACTACCAAAGCTAAAATAGACACGAAAAAGAGTAACAAATGATAAAATAGACAAAAAAGACTAACAAAAGCTAAAATAGACACGAAAAAGACTTAAAAATATCCAAAATAAACATGAAAAAAATTAACAAATGCTAAAATAGACATGGAAAAACAAATAAAAGCTAAAACAGATACAAAAAAGACTAACAAAAGCTTTCCAATGCACAAAAACAAAAAACAAAAGGTACAATAAACAAGAATATGACTAAGAAAAGCTAAATAGACACGTGAAAGAACAACAAAAGCTAAAAAAGAATCGACAATAGAAACAAAAGCTAAAATAAACATGAAAAAGAATAACAAAAGGTGAAAAATACACAACGAAGACTAACAAGAAGATAAAATAGACATGATCAACAAATAAAAGCTAAAATTAACATGAAAAACACTAACAAAAAGTGAAAATTACAAGAAAAAGACTAACAATAGATGAAATAGACACGGACAAAACTACATAAGTTAAAAGAGGCACGAAAAAACTACCAAAGCTAAAATAGTCAAGAAAAAGTTTAACAAAGCTAAAATAGACAGAAAAAAGACAAACAAAAGCTAAACTAAACATGAAAAAGGCTAACAAAAGCTAAATTAGACACGAAAAAGTCTAAAAAAAGATAGAATAGACAAAAAGACTAACAAAAGCTAAATTTGACACAAAAAGCAAACAAAAGCTAAAATAGACACGCAAAAAGACTAACAAATCGCTAAATTAAACACGAAAAAGACTAACAAAAGCTAAAATAGACACGAAAAAACAAAACAATCCAAAATAAACATGAAAAAGACGAACCAAAGCTAAATAGACATGTAAAAAGGCTAAAATACATACAGAAAAAACTTACAAAATCCTCACCAGATACGAAAAATAAACAAAAGCTAAAATATACAAGAAAAAACTAAGAAAAGTTAAATAGACATGATAAAGACTGAGAAAAGCTAAAACAAACTCGAAAAGAGAAACAAAAGCAAAAAAACATGAAAACACTAACAAAAGTTAAAATAGGTAAGAAAAACAAACAAAAGCTAAAACTGATAAGAAATAAGACTAATAAAAGCTAAATTAGACACGAAAAAGACTAACAAAAAGCTAAATCGACACAAAAATACTAATAAAAGCTAAACTAGAAACGAAAAAAATTCAAAAGCAAAAATTGACACGAAAAAACAACAAAAGCTAAACTATAAACAATAAAAAACTAACAAAAGGTAAATTATACACGAAATAGAGAAACAAAAGGTAAAATAGACAGAAAAGCAAATAAAAGCTAAACTAGGGACGGAAAAACAACAAAAGCTAATATAGACATAGGAAATACTAGCAAAAGCTTAAATAGACATAGGAAAGACTAACAAAAGCTGAAACAGACACGAAAAAGACTATCAAAAGCTAAACTAGACACAAAAACAAAAGATAAAATAAACATGAAAAAAAACTAACGCTGAAAAATTCACGAAAAAGATTAAGAAAAGGTAAAATAGACACGAAAAGACTAATAAAATATAATATAGACAGGAAAAAGACTAACAAAAGCTAAAACTAGAAACGAAAAAGACTAACAAAATTAAAAGAAACATGAAAAAGACAAACAAAATGGCTAAAATGGACATGGAAAAAAACAAAATCTAAAACAGATACGAAACATGAATAACAAAAGCTTACCTAGACAAGCAATACAAACAAAAGCTAAAATAAACTAGAAAAATACAATGAAAAGCTAAATAAATGCGAACAAGACTAACACAAGCTAAAACAGAATCGAGAAAGAAACAAAAGGTAAAACAAACAAACATGAAAAAGACTAACAAAAGCTGAAAATACACTGAACGACTAACAAAAGCGAAAATAGACATGAAAAAACAAACAAAAGCTAAAATAAATATAAAAAACTAACAGAAGCTAAATTAGGCACAAAACCTAACAAAAGCTAAAACAGACAAAATATCGAAAAATAAACATGAAAATTGCTAACAAAAGATAAAACAGACACGAAAAAACAAACAAAAGCTAAAATAGACACGAAAAAGACTAAGAAAAGCTAAAATTGACACAAAAACAAACTAAAAATAAAACAGACACGAAAAAAGAGTAACAAAAACTAAAATAAACACAAAAAAGACTAAGAAAAGCTAAAATAGAGAAGAAAAAGAAACAAAAGCTATAGTAGACACAAAAAGACTAATAAGAAAAAATATACATAAAAAATACTATCAAAAGTTAAAATAGACAAGAAAAACAAAGTGCAACGCAAACATGAAAAAGAACTAACAAAAGAAAAAAACACACACGAAAAACAAACAAAAGCCAAAACAGACACAAAAAAGACTAACATAAGTTAAAATAGACACGAAAATACTAAAACAAGCTAAAATAAACAAAAAAAGCTAAAATAGACATGAAAAACAAACAAAAGCTAAAATTGACTCAGAAAACAAACAAAAGCTAAAACAGATTAAAAAAAGTCTAACAAAAGCTTAACTAGACACGAAAAACAAACAAAAGCTAAAATAAACATGAAAAAGACTAACAAAAGCTAAATAGACTCGAAAAATACTAATAAAAGCTAAAACAAACTCGAAAAAAGAAACAAAAAGCTAAAATGAACATGACAAAGATTAACAAAAGTTGAAAAATACTCGAAAAATATTAACAAAAGCAAAAATATATACGAAAAAACAAACTAGAAGCTAAAATCAATATGGAAAAGACTAACAAAATGTTGAAAATACACAAAAGCTTAAATAGACACGAAACTCAACAAAAGCTAAAATAAACATGAAAAACACTAAGAAAAGGTGAAAAATAAACGAAAAGACTAACAATAGCTAAATAGATACGAAAAAACTACCAAAGCTAAAATAGATAAGAAAAGACTAACAAAAGCTAAAATAGACAGGAAAAAAGACAAACAAAAGCTAAAGAAAACATAAAAATGCTAATAAAAGCTAAATTACTCACGAAAAAGACTAACAAAAAGATAAAATAGACACAAAAAGACTAACAAATGCTAAATAAGATACGAAAAACAAATAAAAGGTAAAATATCCACGAAAAAAAGACTAACAAAAGCGGAATTAAACACGAAAAAGACTAACAAAAGGAAAAATATATAAGAAAAACTAACAAAATCCAAAATAAACATGAAAAAGAAAACAAGAGCTAAAATAAACATGGAAAAAAGCTAAAACAATTACAGAAAAAGACTAACAAAAGCCTAACCCAGACACGAAAAAACAAACAAAAGGTAAAATAACCATGAAAAAGAGTAACAAAAGCTGAAAAAGCCCCTAAGAACTAAGAAAAGCTAAAATAGACACGAAAAAACAAACAAAAGCTAAAATAAATATAAAAAGGCTAACAAAAGCTAAATTGTACACGAAAAACACTATTAAAAAGCTATTTGATTGACACAAGACAAACAAAAGCTAACATTTATAAGAAATAGGAATAACAAAAGCTATATTAGACACAAAAAGACTAACAAAAAGCTAAAATACACACAAAAAGACTAACAAAAGCTAAATTAGTGTCGAAAACAAACAAAAGCTAAGTTAGACACGAAAACGTCTAACAAAAGTTAAAATAGACAAGAAAAATAATCATGAAAAAGACTAACAAAGGGCAAAAAAGACATGCGAAAAACAAACAAATCCTTAACTGGAAACGAAAAACAAAACAAAAACTAAAACAAACACGAAAAAGGAAACAAAAGCTAAAATAGATATAGAAAAGACTAACAAAAGCCTAAATAAACACGAAACATTCTATCAAAATCTAAAATAGACACGAAAAAGACTGCAAAGTGGTAAAATAGAATCGGAAATGGCTAACAAAAGCTCCAATAGACAGGGAAAAAGACTAGCAAAAGCTAAAATAGACACAAAAAAGCCTTCCATAAGCTAAAATAGACATGAGAGAACAAACAAAATCAAAATATACATGAAAAAAGCTAACAAAAAATAAAATAAACACGAAACAAACTATTAAACGCTAAAATAGACACGAAAAAACACTTAAAAGCTAAAATAGACTCGAAAATAAACAAAAGCTAAATTATACACAACAAAGAATAACAAAGGCTAAAATAGACATGGAAAAAACAAAATCTAAAACAGATACGAAAAACGACTAACAAAAGCTTAACCTGACACGAAAAACAAAGAAAAGCTAAAATAGACACGAAAAACAAAGAAAAGAAAAATTAACATGAAAATGACTAATAAAAGCTGATAAATTCACGAAAAAGACTACGAAAAGCTAAAATAGACACTATAAAGACTACTAAAGTTAAAATAGACAAGGAAAAGATAACCAAAGGTAAAATAAACATTAAAATGGCAAACAGAATGTTAAGTATACACGAAACAGACTAAAAAAAAAAATAGACACAAACAACAAAGAAAAGCTAAAATTAATAAGAAATAAGACTAACAAAAGCTAAATTAGACACAAAAAAGAAATAACAAACGCTAAAATAGACAAGTAAAAGGAAAAAATCCAAAATAAACATGAAAAAGATTAACAAAATCTAAAATAGACACGAAAAAAAAAACTAAAATAAGCATGAAACAGACTAACATAATCTAAATTAAACATGAAAAATACTAACAAAAACAATATTATACACGAAAAAGACTAACACCATCTAAAATTGAAACGAAAAAGACTAATAAGAGATAAAACAGACATGAAAATTATTAACACAAGCTAAATTAGACAAGACAAAGACTAAGAAAAGCTAAAATGGACACAAAAGACTAACAAAAAGCTAAAATTGACACGAAAAATACAAACAAAAGCTACAATACACATGAAAAATATTAATAAAAGCTAAATTAGACAAGAAAAAGTCCAAAACAAGCTAAATTAGTCACAGAAAACTAACAAAAGGTAAACTAGAAATGAAAATGGCTAACAAAAGCTCAAATAGACGCGAAAACAAACAAAATCTTAAATAGACACAAAAAAGAGTGACAAAAGTTAAAATTAACACGAAAAGACTAACAAAATCTATAATACACAGGAAAATTTCTAATAAAAGTTCATATAGAAACGAAAAAGACTAACAAATGCTAAAATAGACACGAGAAAGACTAAGAAAAGATAAAATAGTCAGGAAAAATACTAACAAAAGCTAAAATAGACATGAAAAACCAATCAAACCTAAAATAAACATAAAAAGGGCTAACAATATCTAAATTATACACGAAACAGGCTAACTAAACACTAAAATTCACACAAAAAATAAACAAAAGCTAAAATTGATAATAAATAAGACTAACAAAAGCAAAACTAGACACGAAAAGGAATAACAAAAGCTAAAATAGTCATGGAAAAACAAACAAACGCTAAAACCGATACTAAAAGATACTAACAAAAGCTTAACAAAACACGAAAACAAACAAAAGCTAAAATAAACAATAAAAAGACTAACAAAAGATAAAATAGACAGGAATAGACTAACAAAAGCTAAAATAGACACGAGAAACAAACAAAAGCTAAAACAGATACTAAAAAAGACTAACAAAAAAATACAAACGAAAATGACTAACAAAACCTGAGAAAGTAACGAAAAAGACTAACAAAAGCTAAAATTAGACACAAAAGTCTAACTAAAAGCTAAAATTGACACGAAAAAACAAATAAAAGCTACAATACACATTAAAAATACTAACAAAAGCTAAATTAGACAAGAAAAAGTCCAAAACAAGCTAAATTGGGCACGAAAAAACTAACAAAAGGTAAACCTAGAAACGAAAATGGCTAACAAAAGCCCAAATAGATTCGAAAAGACTAACAAAAGGTAAAATAGACACGCGGGAACAAACAAAATAATAATAAACATGAAAATGACTAACAAAAGTTAAAATAGACGGAAAAAAGACTAACAAAAGCTAAAATATATCTGAAAAGTAAACAAAAGCTAAAAGAAATATAAAATACTCACAAAAGCTAAAAAAACCCACTAAAAATATAAACAAAAAGCTTAAATAGAAACGAAAAAACAAACAAAAGCCAAAATAGACTCGAAAAAGACTTACAAAAGTTAAAATAAACACCAGAAAGACTAACAAAAGCTAAAATATACAGGAAAAAACAAATAAAATCTAAAATAGACACGAAAAACAAAATTTAAATTAGACAAGAGAAAGACTAACAAAAGCTAAAATAGACACGAAAAACAAACAAAGCTATAATAGACACACAAAAATAACTAACAAAAACTAAAATAAAAACACGAAAAAGATTAATAAAGCTAAAATAGCCAAGAAAAACAAACTAAAGCTAAAATAAACATGAAAAAGATTAATAAAATCTGAAAAATAAACGAAAAAGACTAACAAAGGCTAAAAATAGACATACAAAAACAAACAAAAGCTAAAATAGTCCCATAAAAGCTAAAAAAGACACACAAAAGCTAAAATAGACAAAAAAGAAATGAAAGCTATAACAGACATGAAAAAAGACTAACAAAAACAAAATAGACAGAAAAAACTAACAAAAGCTAAATTAGACACAAAAAAGACTAACATAAGCTAAATAGACATGAAAAACTAATAAAAGCTAAAATGCAAACAAAGCTGAAATAAACATGAAAAGGAGTAACGACAGGTAAAATAGACATGAAAAAACAGAAACAATATAAAATAGACACAGAAACAAACAAAAGCTAAAATGACAAGAAAGACTAACAAAAGATAAAAAGAGACATGAAAAAATAAACAAAAGATAAAATAGACATGAAAGAATCTAACAAAAGCTGTAATAGATACGCAAAATACTTACAAAAATCTAAAATACACACGGAATATATTAACAATGATAAAAAATACACGTAAAAACAAACAAAAGCTAAAAAACCACGAAAAAGACTAACAAAAGCTAAATTACTCTCAAAAATGACTAATAACAGTTAAAATAGACACGAAAAATCAAATGAGAGCTAAAATAGACACTAAAATAAAACAAAATCTAAATTAGACAAGAGAAAGACTAACAAAAGCTAAAATAGACACGATTAGGAAACAAAGCTAAAATAGAAAAAAACTAACAAAAACCTAAAAAAAAAAAAAAAATTAAAATACAAAGAAAAACTATAATAGACACGAAAAGACTAACAAAAGGTAAAAGAGACACGAAAAAACAAACAAAGGTTAAAGTAAACATGAAAAAGACTAACAAAAAACTTAAAAATACACGAAAAAGACTAACAACGGCTAAAATAGACATACAAAAACAAACAAAAGCTAAAATAGACACAAAAGCTAAAATAGACACAGAAACGCTAAAATACACACAAAAGCTAAAATAGACGCGAAGAAACAAAAGCTAAATCAGACATGAAAAAAAGACTAACAAAAACTAAAATAGACACGAAAAAGACTAACAAAAGCTTAACTTGACAACATTATTATCTACAAAAGCAAAAAAAGCTAAAACAGACAAGGGAAAGCTAAAACGTGAATTCAAACAAGAGAGAGACAATACCAACAGACACAAATTGGAACAAGAAGAGAAAGTTACAACTCAAATTGGTCGCCATCTCTCTACCTCAATTCAATCCTTCTACTTTAAGAAGGTCTCATTGACCAAAAAAATTCTAAAATATAAATCTAAAATATTTTTTCGTTTAATAGGAGATTAGTGTTGTGTATATTTATCTTTTACATAAGTTATTAGTAGTTATGAGGCTAGGCAGCAGTAGATAAAGTAATTATAGCTAGAATTATTATATTTCTTACGTTTCTAATTTATAGTTAATATCATTTATATTGCTAATAATATTATTATTAATAATATTGGGTTAAATACAGTAAAAGAACTTACCGTCTCCGTCAAAAGGCCATTTGGACAATCTTTGAGGAACCCCTTGTGCCTGTCAAAGAAAACGAGACATTTAACATACTTTTCCTCACAAAGAAAATGGGAGTTTGTTTACCACTGTTGGTATATTGATTTACTAAATCAATAAAGTCAACTAAATTAACTCTATTTACTCATTTACATAAATGAGTACAGACGGCTGAGTGGACAGCGCTCGGGATTCGTAGTCCCGAGGTTCCGGGTTCGATCCGAGTGTCTTTCACCTTGATGGCCCTGTTCACCTAGCAGTAAATAGGTACCTGGGAGTTAGACAGTTGCTACGGGCTGCTCCCTGCGTGTGTGTGTGTAACAAAATGGACTGATCGAGGACCGGGCCGAAGGGACGCTGAGCCCCGAAATCGTCTCAAGATAACCATCTAACAGGATAACTGCTACAGTTAAGGATTGGCGCCCAGTCAATCCTCCCCGGCCAGGATACGAACCCAGGGCAAGAAACTCAGTATAGAATCCATGATGACGATTCGAACCTGGACACTTGGTATTCCCAGGTCGTGCACTAACCCACTCAGCCACGACATGATCAGTTGAATTCTCTTTGAATTCTCATTGGCCATCAGTGGAAGCCTCGGGAACCATAGAGGGTTCAGTAGAATCCCGGGTATGTACTGCTCTTTAGCACGTCGTGGCTGAGTGGTTTAGGCCGTGTGCTGATGAGTACTGAGTGTACACGGGTGGACACCTCAGCATGGCCTCTATTGATCTACACTGTGTCATGTGTGTGTGTGTGTGTGTGTGTGTGTGTGTGTGTGTGTGTGTGTACTCACCTAATTGTGCTTGCGGGGGTTGAGCTTTGGCTCTTTGGTCCCGCCTCTCAACTGTCAATCAACTGGTGTACAGATTCCTGAGCCTATTGGGCTCTATCATATCTACATTTGAAACTGTGTATGGAGTCAGCCTCCACCACATCACTTCCTAGTGCATTCCATTTATTAACTACTCTGACACTGAAAAAATTCTTTCTAACGTCTCTGTGGCTCATCTGGGTACTAAGTTTCCACCTGTGTCCCCTTGTTCGTGTCCCACCCGTGCTGAAGAGTTTGTCTTTGTCCACCCTGTCAATTCCCCTGAGAATTTTGTAGGTGGTTATCATGTCTCCCCTTACTCTTCTGTTTTCCAGGGATGTGAGGTTCAGCTCCTTTAGCCTTTCCTCGTAGCTCAATCCTCTCAGTTCCGAGTGTGTGTGTGTGTGTGTGTGTGTGTGTGTGTGTGTGTGTGTGTGTGTGTGTGTGTGTGTGTGTGTGTGTGTGTGTGTGTGTGTGTGTTGTGTGTGTGTGTGTTGTGTGTGTGTGTGTGTGTGTGTGTGTGTGTGTGTGTGTGTGTGTGTGTGTTGTGTGTGTGTGTGTGTGTGTGTGTGTGTGTGTGTGTGTGTGTGTGTGTGTGTTGTGTGTGTGTGTGTGTGTGTGTGTGTGTGTGTGTGTGTGTGTGTGTGTGTGTTGTGTGTGTGTGTGTGTGTGTGTGTGTGTGTGTGTGTGTGTGTGTGTGTGTGTGTGTGTGTGTGTGTGTGTGTGTGTGTGTTGTGTGTGTGTGTGTTGTGTGTGTGTGTGTGTGTGTGTGTGTGTGTGTGTGTGTGTGTGTGTGTGTGTGTGTGTTGTGTGTGTGTGTGTGTGTGTGTGTGTGTGTGTGTGTGTGTGTGTGTGTGTGTGTGTGTTGTGTGTGTGTGTGTGTGTGTGTGTGTGTGTGTGTGTGTGTGTGTGTGTGTTGTGTGTGTGTGTGTGTGTGTGTGTGTGTGTGTGTGTGTGTGTGTGTGTGTGTGTGTGTGTGTGTGTGTGTGTGTGTGTGTTGTGTGTGTGTGTGTTGTGTGTGTGTGTGTGTGTGTGTGTGTGTGTGTGTGTGTGTGTGTGTGTGTGTGTTGTGTGTGTGTGTGTGTGTGTGTGTGTGTGTGTGTGTGTGTGTACTCACCTAGTTGTACTCACCTAGTTGTGTTTGCGGGGGTTGAGCTCTGGCTCTTTGGTCCCGCCTCTCAACCGTCAATCAACAGGTGTACAGATTCCTGAGCCTATCGGGCTCTGTCATATCTACACTTGAAACTGTGTATGGAGTCAGCCTCCACCACATCACCCCCTAATGCATTCCATTTGTCAACCACTCTGACACTAAAAAAGTTCTTTCTAATATCTCTGTGGCTCATTTGGGCACTCAGTTTCCACCTGTGTCCCCTTGTGTTAAATAGACTGTCTTTATCTACCCTATCAATCCCCTTCAGAATCTTGAATGTGGTGATCATGTCCCCCCTAACTCTTCTGTCTTCCAGCGAAGTGAGGTTTAATTCCCGTAGTCTCTCCTCGTTGCTCATACCTCTCAGCTCGGGTACTAGTCTGGTGGCAAACCTTTGAACCTTTTCCAGTTTAGTCTTATCCTTGACTAGATATGGACTCCATGCTGGGGCTGCATACTCCAGGATTGGCCTGACATATGTGGTATACAAAGTTCTGAATGATTCTTTACACAAGTTTCTGAATGCCGTTCGTATGTTGGCCAGCCTGGCATATGCCGCTGATGTTATCCGCTTGATATGTGCTGCAGGAGACAGGTCTGGCGTGATATCAACCCCCAAGTCTTTTTCCTTCTCTGACTCCTGAAGAATTTCCTCTCCCAGATGATACCTTGTATCTGGCCTCCTGCTCCCTACACCGATCTTCATTACATTACATTTGGTTGGGTTAAACTCTAACAACCATTTGTTCGACCATTCCTTCAGCTTGTCTAGGTCTTCTTGAAGCCTCAAACAGTCCTCTTCTGTTTTAATCCTTCTCATAATTTTAGCATCGTCCGCAAACATTGAGAGAAATGAATCGATACCCTGCGGGAGATCATTTACATATATCAGAAACAAGATAGGACCGAGTACAGAGCCCTGTGGGACTCCACTGGTGACTTCACGCCAATCGGAGGTCTCACCCCTCACCGTAACTCTCTGCTTCCTATTGCTTAGGTACTCCCTTATCCACTGGAGCACCTTACCAGCTACACCTGCCTGTCTCTCCAGCTTATGTACCAGCCTCTTATGCGGTACTGTGTCAAAGGCTTTCCGACAATCCAAGAAAATGCAGTCCGCCCAGCCCTCTCTTTCTTGCTTAATCTGTGTCACCTGATCGTAGAATTCTATCAAGCCTGTAAGGCAAGATTTACCCTCCCTGAATCCATGTTGGCGATTTGTCACGAAGTCCCTTCTCTCCAGATGTGTTACCAGGTTTTTTCTCACGATCTTCTCCATCACCTTGCATGGTATACAATGGTGTGTGTGTGTGTGGGCGTGTGGGTGTGTGTGGGTGTGTGTGTGTGGGTGTGTGTGTGTGTGTGGGTGTGTGTGTGTGTGTGTGTGTGTGTGTGTGTGTGTGTGTGTGTGTGTGTGTGTGTGTGTGTGTGTGTGTGTGTGTGTGTGTGTGTGTGTGTGGGTGTGTGTGTGTGTGTGTGTGTGTGGGTGTGTGTGTGTGTGTGGGTGTTAAGAGACAAATAGATGTAATAGATATGATAGAGGAGAAGAGGTCGGGACTGCGTACATTACAAAAGCGACGATTAGAGTGGCGGGGTCCAAGAGCTAAGTATCTCGATCCTGCAGGTACGAACACACAAATGTAAGCCAAATCTGTTTCAAGTGTAGATATGATAGAGCCCAATAGGCTCAGGCACCTGTACACCAGTTGATTGACAGTTGAGAGGCGGGACCAAAGAGCCAGAGCTCAACCCCCGCAAGCACAACTAGGTGAGTACATACACACACACACACAGAGAGAGAGAGAGAGAGAGAGAGAGAGAGAGAGAGAGAGAGAGAGAGAGAGAGAGAGAGAGAGAGAGAGAGAGAGAGAGAGAGAGAGAGAGAGAGAGAGGGAGAGGGAGAGAGAGAGAGAGAGAGAGAGAGAGAGAGAGAGAGAGAGAGAGAGAGAGAGAGAGAGAGAGAGAGAGAGAGAGAGAGAGAGAGAGAGAGAGAGAGAGAGAGAGAGAGAGAGAGAGAGACGGAGACAGACAGACAGACAGACAGACAGACAGACAGACAGACAGACAGACAGACAGACAGACAGACAGACAGACAGACAGACAGACAGACAAAACAGAACCTCCGTCCCCAATCACCTCCGTAACGGCCCATGTCCGGATGCATAAATAGCTCTGTATTATATCCATATAACTCATTTGAATTTGAATTTGAATGGCAGCAACAATGGCGGTTAACGGCCACAGTTGGAAAGGGCTGCCAATCATTGCCATCATGTTTAAACCTTGCTATTGTGACCTTCAAACGCTTATACTGATGTTCAGTTGTTTTAAAGAGGCGCTCATGAGTGTGTATTTACTATTGGTATGTACCATTTGTGTCTCCAGAATCCAGCTATTAGCTCTTGGGCCCCGCCTTTCTAGCAATTGGTTGTGTAATACAATGACTCGTGGCCTATTTCCCTATTATACCTGTTGTTAAAGTTATGGTAAAGTTATCCCCTACAACCTGCTCCTTTAGGTCATTCCATTCACTAACATTATCCTTAATGTTCTATTGTTATTCATTGTAAACGTTTCCTCTGTTTCCACCCTGTCAATCCATCTAAGTATTTTATACGTCTGTATCATGTCCCCTCTCTACTTTCTAATGTGGTCAGGTTTAGTTCCTTCAGTCTGTCTTTGTACCTCATCCCTCGCAGCTCTGGGACGAGTCTCGTTGCAAACTTCTGCACTTTTTCCAGCTTCCTTATGTGTTAAGATGGGGCTCCAGGATGGGTCGGCATACCCTAAGACTGGCCTCACACAAGCGGTATACAGTGATTTAACAGCCTCCATATTCAAGTTTCTGAAGGATGTTCTGACTTTTGCCAGAGTAGAGTATGCTGCTGATGTTTTTCTGTTTATATGTGCCTCAGGAGATAGATTAGGTGTTACGTCCACCCCCAAGTCTCTTTGTTTATGGTCGTTATAGGGAGGTTGTTTACCTTCGTCGTGTATTGGCCTTTTGGTCTCCTGTCCCCATTTCCATCACCTTGCACTTGTTAGTGTTGAACTCTAGCAGCCACATCTCGGACCATCTCTGGAACGTGTTCAGGTCATGCTGGTAATCTAACACTGCTCAACTGTCTCAACCCCTCGTCATTAGTGAAGCATCAGCTGCTAACATTAACATATGAGAGTCCACTCCTGGAGAGGTTATTAACCTAACTGAGTAACAGTGTGGGAGTCAGGAGTGACCCTTGAGGCACTCCGCTTGTTACTCTACACCGGTCACACTCCTCGCTCCCTCACTCTCACTCTGGGAGTCAGGAGTGACCCTTGAGGCACTCCGCTTGTTACTCTACACCGGTCACACTCCTCGCTCCCTCACTCTCACTCTCTGACACCTGTCTGTCAGGTAGTTCCTCACCCATGACAGTGGCTCTCTGTCTACTATCGTCTGTCTCTCAAGTGTGTATACCAGCCTTCTCTCTAGCACTGGTTCACAGGCTTTCTCACACTCCACCAATATGCACTCTGCCCAACCGTCTCTGTCTGGCCTTATTTTGGTGACCTTATCATAAAGTTCCAGGAGGATGGTGAGGCATGACTTCCCTTCTCTAAAGTCATGTTACTGGTTACTTATAAACCTAATTATTTCTTGGTGGGTAACTTGTCTTAACCTTATAATACTTGCAAGTACTTTGTAAGTGACACTTGTAAGTGACACTTGTCTGTAGTTAAGTGCTTCTTGTCTATCCCATTTCTTGTAGATTGCCACCACATTTGCCTTCCAGCAGTTGGGCAGTTTCCCGTGTGTAAGTGACTCATTATAGATCAGTGCCAGAGGTATGCTGAGGGCCTGTGCTGCTTCTTTTAACACCCATGGCGATACTCAACCTAGCTGAATGACTTCAGTTACATCCAGTGATGCTGGCTGTATTCCCACTTCCTCTGCTGTAACCCCAATATTTAGCAGCCTCACATCAGGGGCTGCTTCCTCACCCAGCTCTAGCAGCTGTTCAGGCTCAGTGGTGAACACTCCGTGGAAGCTGGCATTGACCTCCTCACATATCTCCTTATCATTTTCTATATACTAAAAAACAAAAATTCAAAGCTTTTAAAATTTTCATAGTGTCTTTTTGCCATTTTTCTTATATTTATGAAGTTATTCCTGCTCCTGTTGCAGCTATTCTAGTTTGTTTATGTCCTTTGTCTTCTGTGTTTCCTAAACTCTCTCCTGCTCTTCGATTCTTGTGATATGTTGTTTAAATATACAATATTCTTACGTTCTTGTAAAGCCACTACCACACATAGCGTTGTGTTATGTGCTGCATGTTGTGTGCTGCATGTTATGTTATGTGCTGCATGTTGTGTGCTGCATGTTGTGTTGTGTGCTGCATGTTGTGTTGTGTGATGCATGTTGTGTTATGTGCTGCATGTTGTGTTATGTGCTGCATGTTGTGTTATGTGCTGCATGTTGTGTTATGTGCTGCATGTTGTGTTGTGTGCTGCATGTTGTGTTATGTGCTGCATGTTGTGTGCTGCATGTTGTGTTATGTGGTGTATGTTGTGTTGTGTGCTGCATGTTGTGTGCTGCATGTTGTGTGCTGCATGTTGTGTTGTGTGCTGCATGTTGTGTTATGTGCTGCATGTTGTGTTGTGTGCTGCATGTTGTGTGCTGCATGTTGTGTTATGTGCTGCATGTTGTGTTGTGTGCTGCATGTTGTGTTATGTGCTGCATGTTGTGTGCTGCATGTTGTGTTATGTGGTGTATGTTGTGTTGTGTGCTGCATGTTGTGTGCTGCATGTTGTGTGCTGCATGTTGTGTGCTGCATGTTGTGTTGTGTGCTGCATGTTGTGTGCTGCATGTTGTGTTATGTGCTGCATGTTGTGTTATGTGCTGCATGTTGTGTTATGTGCTGCATGTTGTGTTGTGTGCTGCATGTTGTGTTGTGTGCTGCATGTTGTGTTGTGTGCTGCATGTTGTGTTATGTGCTGCATGTTGTGTGCTGCATGTTGTGTTATGTGCTGCATGTTGTGTTATGTGCTGCATGTTGTGTTGTGTGCTGCATGTTGTGTTATGTGCTGCATGTTGTGTTGTGTGCTGCATGTTGTGTTATGTGCTGCATGTTGTGTTGTGTGCTGCATGTTGTGTTGTGTGCTGCATGTTGTGTTGTGTGCTGCATGTTGTGTTATGTGCTGCATGTTGTGTGCTGCATGTTGTGTTGTGTGCTGTATGTTGTGTTGTGTGCTGCATGTTGTGTTGTGTGCTGCATGTTGTGTTATGTGCTGCATGTTGTGTTATGTGCTGCATGTTGTGTTATGTGCTGCATGTTGTGTTGTGTGCTGTATGTTGTGTTGTGTGCTGCATGTTGTGTTATGTGCTGCATGTTGTGTTATGTGCTGCATGTTGTGTTATGTGCTGCATGTTGTGTTGTGTGCTGTATGTTGTGTTGTGTGCTGCATGTTGTGTTATGTGCTGCATGTTGTGTTATGTGCTGCATGTTGTGTTGTGTGCTGCATGTTGTGTTGTGTGCTGCATGTTGTGTTGTGTGCTGCATGTTGTGTTGTGTGCTGCATGTTGTGTTGTGTGCTGTATGTTGTGTTGTGTGCTGCATGTTGTGTTGTGTGCTGCATGTTGTGTTGTGTGCTGCATGTTGTGTTATGTGCTGCATGTTGTGTTGTGTGCTGCATGTTGTGTTATGTGCTGCATGTTGTGTTGTGTGCTGCATGTTGTGTTATGTGCTGCATGTTGTGTTATGTGCTGCATGTTGTGTTATGTGCTGCATGTTGTGTTGTGTGCTGCATGTTGTGTTGTGTGCTGCATGTTGTGTTGTGTGCTGCATGTTGTGTGGTGTATGTTGTGTTATGTGCTGCATGTTGTGTTGTGTGCTGCATGTTGTGTTATGTGCTGCATGTTGTGTTATGTGCTGCATGTTGTGTTGTGTGCTGCATGTTGTGTTGTGTGCTGCATGTTGTGTTATGTGCTGCATGTTGTGTGCTGCATGTTGTGTTATGTGCTGCATGTGGTGTGCTGCATGTTGTGTTGTGTGCTGTATGTTGTGTTATGTGCTGCATGTTGTGTGCTGCATGTTGTGTTATGTGCTGCATGTGGTGTGCTGCATGTTGTGTTGTGTGCTGCATGTTGTGTTATGTGCTGCATGTGGTGTGCTGCATGTTGTGTTGTGTGCTGTATGTTGTGTTGTGTGCTGCATGTTGTGTTATGTGCTGCATGTTGTGTGCTGCATGTTGTGTTATGTGCTGCATGTTGTGTTATGTGCTGCATGTTGTGTTATGTGCTGCATGTTGTGTTGTGTGCTGCATGTTGTGTTGTGTGCTGCATGTTGTGTTATGTGCTGCATGTTGTGTTATGTGCTGCATGTTGTGTTATGTGCTGCATGTTGTGTTATGTGCTGCATGTTGTGTGCTGCATGTTGTGTGCTGCATGTTGTGTTGTGTGCTGCATGTTGTGTTATGTGCTGCATGTTGTGTGCTGCATGTTGTGTGCTGCATGTTGTGTTGTGTGCTGCATGTTGTGTTATGTGCTGCATGTTGTGTTATGTGCTGCATGTTGTGTTATGTGCTGCATGTTGTGTGCTGCATGTTGTGTTGTGTGCTGCATGTTGTGTTATGTGCTGCATGTTGTGTTATGTGCTGCATGTGGTGTGCTGCATGTTGTGTTATGTGCTGCATGTTGTGTTATGTGCTGCATGTTGTGTTATGTGCTGCATGTGGTGTGCTGCATGTTGTGTTATGTGCTGCATGTTGTGTTGTGTGCTGCATGTTGTGTTATGTGCTGCATGTTGTGTTATGTGCTGCATGTTGTGTTATGTGCTGCATGTTGTGCGCTGCATGTTGTGTTGTGTGCTGCATGTTGTGTTATGTGCTGCATGTTGTGTGGTGCATGTTGTGTTATGTGCTGCATGTTGTGTGCTGCATGTTGTGTTATGTGCTGCATGTTGTGTTGTGTGCTGCATGTTGTGTGCTGCATGTTGTGTTGTGTGCTGCATGTTGTGTGCTGCATGTTGTGTTGTGTGCTGCATGTTGTGTGCTGCATGTTGTGTTATGTGCTGCATGTTGTGTTATGTGCTGCATGTTGTGTTATGTGCTGCATGTTGTGTTATGTGCTGCATGTTGTGTTATGTGCTGCATGTGGTGTGCTGCATGTTGTGTTATGTGCTGCATGTGGTGTGCTGCATGTTGTGTTGTGTGCTGCATGTAGTGTTATGTGCTGCATGTTGTGTTATGTGCTGGATGTTGTGTTATGTGCTGCATGTTGTGTTATGTGCTGCATGTGGTGTGCTGCATGTTGTGTTGTGTGCTGCATGTAGTGTTATGTGCTGCATGTTGTGTTATGTGCTGCATGTAGTGTTATGTGCTGC
>NC_091154.1:8722571-8740071 GCF_040958095.1 Procambarus clarkii
GAAACTGGAAAAAGGTTCAGAAGTTTGCGACGAGGCTTGTCCAAGCGTTACGAGGGATGGGATATGAAGAGCGCCTGAAGGAACTGAATCTTACCACACTAGAAAAAGAAGGGAGAGGGGGGATATGATAGGAACGTATAAAATACTCAGGGGGATTGACAGAGTGGACATAGACGAAATGTTCACACGGAATAGTAACAGAACGAGGGGACATGGGTGGAAGCTTGAAACTCAGATGAGTCACAGAGATGTTAGGAAGTTTTCTTTTAGCGTGAGAGTAGTGGGAAAATGGAATGCACTTCAGGAACAGGTTGTGGAAGCAAATACTATTACTCATTTTAAAACCAGGTATGATAGAGAAATGGGACAGGAGTCATTGCTGTAAACAACCGATGGCTGGAAAGGCGGGATCCAAGAGTGAATGCTCGATCCTCCAGGCACAAATAGGTGAGTACACACACACACACACACACGCACACACTCACACATACACATCCACACACACACACACACACACAGATTGGATTGTCGGAAAGCCTTTGACACAGTACCGCATAAGAGGCTGGTACATAAGCTGGAGAAACAGGCAGGTGTAGCTGGTAAGGTGCTCCAGTGGATAAGGGAGTACCTAAGCAATAGGAAGCAGAGAGTTACGGTGAGGGGTGAGACCTCCGATTGGCGTGAAGTCACCAGTGGAGTCCCACAGGGCTCTGTATTCGGTCCTATCTTGTTTCTGATATATGTAAATGATCTCCCGGAGGGTATCGATTAATTTCTCTCAATGTTTGCGGACGATGCCAAAATTATGAGAAGGATTAAAACAGAAGAGGACTGATTGAGGCTTCAAGAAGACCTAGACAAGCTGAAGGAATGGTCGAACAAATGGTTGTTAGAGTTTAACCCAACCAAATGTAATGTAATGAAGATAGGTGTAGGGAGCAGGAGGCCAGATACAAGGTATCATCTGGGAGAGGAAATTCTTCAGGAGTCAGAGAAAGAAAAAGACTTGGGGGTTGATATCACGCCAGACCTGTCTCCTGCAGCACACATCAAGCGGATAACATCAGCGGCATATGCCAGGCTGGCCAACATACGAACGGCATTCAGAAACTTGTGTAAAGAATCATTCAGAATTTGTATACCACATATGTCAGGCCAATCCTGGAGTATGCAGCCCCAGCATGGAGTCCATATCTAGTCAAGGATAAGACTAAACTGGAAAAGGTTCAAAGGTTTGCCACCAGACTAGTACCCGAGCTGAGAGGTATGAGCTACGAGGAGAGACTACGGGAATTAAACCTCACTTCGCTGGAAGACAGAAGAGTTAGGGGGACATGATCACCACATTCAAGATTCTGAAGGGAATTGATAGAGTAGATAAAGACAGGCTGTTTAACACAAGGGGAACACGCACAAGGGGACTCAGGTGGAAACTGAGTGCCCAAATGAGCCACAGAGATATTAGAAAGAACTTTTTTAGTGTCAGAGTGGTTGACAAATGAAATGCATTAGGGGGTGATGTGGTGGAGGCTGACTCCATACACAGTTTCAAGTGTAGATATGACAGAGCCCAATAGGCTCAGGAATCTGTACACCTGTTGATTGACAATTGAGAGGCGGGACCAAAGAGCCAGAGCTCAACCCCCGCAAGTACAAATAGGTGAATACACACACACACACACACACACACAGACACACACACACACACACACACACACACACACACACACACACACACACACACACACACACACACACACACACACACACACACCAGCAGGGACCCAGAGTGCGTGCAGGAGTATGAGTGCTTGCAGACTTGTGCTCAAGTGCTCCTCCAGTCTCACTATACTCATTGCAGGTAAACAAACCCCTCCCCCCCACCCCCCCCTCTCCTCTCTCAACCCTGGAAGGTAAAAAAAAAAATGGCTTTTGTTTACCTACAAGCCCTCACCTGCTCGCGCTGGCAGCGCTAGCATGCGAGCTCACTGGGGCGCTGCATATTTTAGTACTGGTCTCACGTAGGTTGCGTACTAGGAGGTGAAAGCCGGTGTAATATTTGATGATCCCGAGGGCGGTGTTTAGTTGGCTCTCTTCTGATTGGTTCTCAACAGTTTGGCATTGTTTGTTTTGAGCCTATTGGGTTCCTGAGCCTATTGGGCTCTATCATATCTACATTGTAAACTGTGTATGGAGTCAGCCTCCACCACATCACTGCCTAATACATTCCACCTGTTAACTACTCTGACACTGAAAAAGTTCCTTCTAACGTTTCTGTGGCTCATGTGGGTACTCAGTTTCCACCTGTGTCCCCTTGTTCGTGTCCCCCCAGTGTTGAATAATCCATCCTTGTCTACCCTATCAATGCTCCTGAGAATTTTGTATGTGGTGATCATGTCTCCCCTAGCTCTTCTGTCTTTCAGTGTCGTAAGGTGCATTTCCCGGATCCTTTCCTCGTAACTCATGCCTCTTAGTTCTGGGACTAGTCTAGTAGCATACCTTTGGACTTTTTCCAGCTTCGTCTTGTGCTTGACAAGGTACGGGCTCCATGCTGGGGTTGCATACTCCAGGATTGGTCTTACATATGTGGTGTACAAGATTCTGAATGATTCCTTACACAGGTTCCTGAACGCTGTTCTGATGTTAGCCAGCCTCGCATATGCCGCAGACGTTATTCTCCTTATGTGGGCTTCAGGAGACAGGTTTGGTGTGATATCAACTCCTAGATCTTTCTCTCTGTCTGTTTCATTAAGTACTTCATCTCCTATTCTGTATCCTGTGCCTGGCCTCCTGTTTCCCCAGCCTAGTTTCATTACTTTGCATTTACTCGGGTTGAAATTTAGCAGCCATTTGTTGGAGCATTCACTCAGTCTGTCTAGGTCATCTTGTAGCCTCCTACTATCGTCCTCCGTCTTAATCCTCATATTTTTTGCATCATCAGTGTGTGGGTCTTCACCAGCTAAACCTTCTACAAGTGTGGGGGTGCACGGGAGCTCCCGTGCACCGGGCACGTGGGTGGCCGTGCACTCCTCCTAGATTTGGTTACCCGTACACGAGACATGACGTGTTTAGGCCCGTCGGAGAGCTGAGGCTGTCAGCATGCCAAATATGTTACAATGGCCGTTGTGGCGCATTTGTGGAGATAGTTAGAGAGTGTAGCAAGAGTGAGGGAGACGGAGGAGCGGCTAGTGAGGCGTGAGGTAACAGCCACAAGGTATGAGGTAACAGCCAAACCGCCTTGGGGACGTGGCCATTGACTCCAGTCCTGCTGGTGTGTGTGCATGGTAGTATGATTGAACGAGCTGGTTGTGTAATTAAGTACCCCGGTGTTGTATTGGTGATTATATATCTTTGCCTGAATTCGAGGTGAGGTGATCCGCCCGCATTGTCTCTAGAGCACCAGACAGGTGATTGAGAAGCGCGGAACGCGTGAGATTTCTCCTCTATTTAACATCTTGTGAGTCCACCTGGAGCTGCCGTGAGGTACGGACGTGTCGCATGGCCTCTGGTAGTTTGGGGTGTTTGCCGTTTTCGTCGCCAAGGGGTGTGGGCGTCTCTGCCCCCCCCCTCCCCTGCTGTTGCTGCCTGGCTGCGTGTTGACGTGGCGAGCTTGCCATGGGAGGCCATCTTCCTCCTGTTGTGTGGATAAACTCTGTGGGCCTGGAGTTCACTGGTCGTGCTGGATGTGCGGACATAGAAATGGTTATGTACGACATGCTCCGTATCCCTATGATGGCCATCTATGGTGTTGAGCTTGTAACTGCCCACCGGGTTGTTATCAAGTTCGTGAAGGAGGAGGAGTACCGTGACTTTCTCCGTCGGTACGAGGGCGTTCGTTGCCGTTGCTGGGTGGTGCCGGCTCTGTGTCCATCTCGGACTGTAGTGGTGCCCTGACTTATGTCAGTGTGCATGGGGCGCCCCTGGAGTTTCCCAAGCACCTCCTCCGACGTTACTTTCAGAGGTTTGGAGCGGTCGTCAGTGTGCGGGTGCAACCCGTTCTCGCAAATTTAATAAGTCAATATTGACTTATTAAATATGTGCATAGGTGACATACTTAACATAATAGATACCCTTAAAAAGATTCATAGAAAACACCGACCTTACCTAACCTACTTAGTATGTTAAGATAAGCATCTTATTGCTTCGTAATTACAATTATTACCTAACCTATAATAGGTATAGGTTAAGTAATAATTGTAATTACGAAGCAATAAGATGCTTATCTTAAGATACTAACAAGGTTAGGTAAGGTCGGTGTTTTCTATGAATCTTTTTAAGGGTATCTATTATGTTTAGTATATCACCTATGCACGTAGTTAATAAGTCAATATTGACTTTACAAATTTGCGAGAACGGGTTGGCGGGTGAACACACTCTCCTCAGGGAGGTATGTAGGTAGGCGGACGAACATTCGCACCTTGGGGATGCGCCTGCGGTCGGATATTCCATCTTCGGTCTGGCTTATGGGGTACTACGTCCGGGTGTACTATGCCCGGCAACCCCGTACCTGTTTCCGGTGTGGCCTGATGGGGCATCAGGCTGCCGGGTGTGATGCGGCTCTGGTTGCTCCCGTCAACTTCTTCTGAGAAGAGGATTTCCCGCCACTCTCTCTGGAGGAGGACTCCGGGGGTGAGGAGGTGAACGTCCCGTTAGCGGATGAGGCTCCCCCAGCGTCGCCCGACGTTCCCCCGGTTGTCGCAGACCCTCCTCCGGATGTTGTGGTGCCGTCGGATGATACGCCTGCTCCTGTCACTGGCTCTCCTGCTCCCGTGGGCCTTCCTGGTGCTCCCTGTGAGGCATCGCCATCTGCTCACTCGTCTTCTGCTGCTGCGCCTGGCCCTGCATCCTCACCTCGGGTCCCGGCTGTGCTGGGTGCTGGGTTGGCTGCGGAGCCTCCTGCTGTGTGTGGTCCGGTTCCCCCTGTGGTAGAGTGTGCTGGGTGCTGGGGTGGCTGCGGAGCCTCCTGCTGTGTGTGGTCCGGTTCCCCCTGTGGTAGAGTGTGCTGGGTGCTGGAGTGGCTGCGGAGCCTCCTGCTGTGTGTGGTCTGGTTCCCCCTGTGGTAGAGTGTGCTGGGTGCTGGGGTGGCTGCGGAGCCTCCTGCTGTGTGTGGTCTGGTTCCCCCTGTGGTAGAGTGTGCTGGGTGCTGGGGTGGCTGCGGAGCCTCCTGCTGTGTGTGGTCTGGTTCCCCCTGTGGTAGAGTGTGCTGGGTGCTGGGGTGGCTGCGGAGCCTCCTGCTGTGTGTGGTCTGGTTCCCCCTGTGGTAGAGGCTGCTGGGTGCTGGGGTGGCTGCGGAGCCTCCTGCTGTGTGTGGTCTGGTTCCCCCTGTGGTAGAGTGTGCTGGGTGCTGGAGTGGCTGCGGAGCCTCCTGCTGTGTGTGGTCCGGTTCCCCCTGTGGTAGAGTGTGCTGGGTGCTGGGGTGGCTGCGGAGCCTCCTGCTGTGTGTGGTCTGGTTCCCCCTGTGGTAGAGTGTGCTGGGTGCTGGAGTGGCTGCGGAGCCTCCTGCTGTGTGTGGTCTGGTTCCCCCTGTGGTAGAGTGTGCTGGGTGCTGGAGTGGCTGCGGAGCCTCCTGCTGTGTGTGGTCTGGTTCCCCCTGTGGTAGAGTGTGCTGGGTGCTGGAGTGGCTGCGGAGCCTCCTGCTGTGTGTGGTCTGGTTCCCCCTGTGGTAGAGTGTGCTGGGTGCTGGGGTGGCTGCGGAGCCTCCTGCTGTGTGTGGTCCGGTTCCCCCTGTGGTAGAGTGTGCTGGGTGCTGGAGTGGCTGCGGAGCCTCCTGCTGTGTGTGGTCTGGTTCCCCCTGTGGTAGAGTGTGCTGGGTGCTGGGGTGGCTGCGGAGCCTCCTGCTGTGTGTGGTCCGGTTCCCCCTGTGGTAGAGTGTGCTGGGTGCTGGAGTGGCTGCGGAGCCTCCTGCTGTGTGTGGTCTGGTTCCCCCTGTGGTAGAGTGTGCTGGGTGCTGGGGTGGCTGCGGAGCCTCCTGCTGTGTGTGGTCCGGTTCCCCCTGTGGTAGAGTGTGCTGGGTGCTGGAGTGGCTGCGGAGCCTCCTGCTGTGTGTGGTCTGGTTCCCCCTGTGGTAGAGTGTGCTGGGTGCTGGGGTGGCTGCGGAGCCTCCTGCTGTGTGTGGTCCGGTTCCCCCTGTGGTAGAGGCTGCTGGGTGCTGGGGTGGCTGCGGAGCCTCCTGCTGTGTGTGGTCTGGTTCCCCCTGTGGTAGAGGCTGCTGCCGTTCTGTGTCGGGCGTCGGTTCGTCCGGCTGGTGGTGCCCGTGTTTCTGGGTGCGCTTCCGGCTCTGACGATCTACGGCCGGAGCCCAAACTTTCCAGGCGTTCGTCGTCTGCCTGGGCCGATGTTGGGGGAATTCAGTGACTGTGGGTCTTCGGGTGTTGACGGAGTGGATCCGGATGCGTCGTTGGCTCTGCGGTTAGTGGTGGCGGAGGTCCAGGTGCCTGCTGGTGATGGTGTCCATGTCTCGGGTGTGCCTTCTGTTCCTTCTCCACCGGAGGACTCTCCGCGGTGGGGAGTAGTGGCCTCCGGTGCCAGGGATGGTGGGGATGCTGGTGCTGGGCGTGGCCTGGTGGTGACCTTACGGAAGGATGCGCACTGCTCAGTTTCCCGGCGGTCGTCCGGTGGTGTGCCCGTGGACGCTGGTGTCCCTGTGGTGGTGCCCCTGTGGTGGTGCCCCTGTGGTGGTGCCCCTGTGGTGGTGCCCTCTGTCTGGCTCCCTCCTACGAGGAAGTACGTTAGGGACTTGGGGGACGTGGTGCCAGAGTCTGTGATGCCGTCGGGTCACTGGTTGGGGGATAGCTGCGTTACCGATATACGAGGAGCCGCAGGACATTCATGATGAGGCGATTCCCTCGGTGTGGGAGCGTGTGCCGGTCACTCGCCTCAGGAGTGATACCATCTGGGTCCCCCCCGGTGGATGGTCCAGGCCCCTGGTTGCGCTGGGAGGCGTTCAATGTACGGTTCCCTCGGGACATGTTTCCGGGTAAATATGTCCCGTCATTTCCTAATTCTGTGCTTACTCTTGCACTGTGTGCCCTTCTAGCTGTTTGTTTGCCCTCTTGTAGTTTGTGCCCGTGCCTCTCGCTTTGTTTGTGGCGAGGCGGGTGGTTTGGTGTGTGTGTTATTGTTCGTGTATTTGTTTTTTGTGTTGTTACCTTGCCCTGTGTGTTTTATTTTATGCTTTAAGTGTTGTGATTGTTTTTTTGTTTTCTTTTGTTTGTTAATGGCTTGTTGTATGATGTGTTTCTTGTTATATTTCATGTTGTTCATACTATTGTGCTTTGTTGTTGGTCCTTCAGGCCGGCGCTTCTGTCTCTTTTGTTTTATACTGCTGTAATGTTTTAAATTGTTGCTGTGTTTTAACATCTTGTCAGTCAAGATGGGTTTGAACTGAGTGTACGTGAGCAGGCGTGTGTGTGTGTGTGTGTGTGTGTGTGTGTGTGTGTGTGTGTGTGTGTGTGTGTGTGTGTGTGTGTGTGTGTGTGTGTGTGTGTGTGTGTGTGTGTTTGGACACACGGGGAAACGCATACAAAGTGTATTAGAAATAGGACCGAAAAGTCCGCCCAAGAGTGGTTTATACTCCATACTGGAGAGATTTGAGTTGATTATATTTCTAGATGAATTGTGTCATCATGTCCACATGTGAAGTCCACTTCAGGAGGTCCAGTTCCCGTCATCATTTTAAGGTAGAGTGACTTATGTAACACCGGGAGATTTCCTGGCATTGGATATTGTGGAGTGTTACTAATGTCTGTTTGTCTACCAGTGTTGTGTTTTCCTGTAGTGTGACACGTGTTAATTATATATGTACGTGACTCACCTGTTTAATTATATATGTACGTGACTCACCTGTTTAATTATATATGTACGTGACTCACCTGTTTAATTATATATGTACGTGACTGACCTGTTTAATTAACGTAATTTTGGTGGATGTGTGTCGAAGAGTCAGTAGCGCCGCGGTCGCGTGTGATCGCTTGGTTGAGTAATGTAAATTCACGGGAGTAATTATTGATCATTGGGATGTGTAATCACGAGCCCAAGTTGGTTTAGGAGAATATTATCTTCTCAGTGTTCCACATTAGTGTTTAAGAGCAGAGAGTTACAGGTGAGGTCACCAGGTACGGTATATAATTATAGTGTCACGAAGCTGTGTGTGGGTTATTGCTGTGATTCAGTAAACTGTTCTGGCCGTGTTCTGATGTTTAGATCACCGAGTGTGTTATTATTGGTGTTCTGCAGTGATTGTTAATTGCAAACGGGTTGTAATTGGTTTAAACCATCGAGTGTTGATATACTGTGTCACCAATGATGGGTGAACTCATCATTAGGACGAGCACTTAGTGTTATTATTCTGTGTCATCAATGTCATCAAAGTCATCAAAGGTTGTCATCAAAGTCCAGTATTCACTAAATGTTGATTGAGAGGCAATTAACGTAACGTCACTAAGGGAACTCCCATTGCTTAAGAGGAATTTTTCATTAGACAATTTAAGTTAACGTAAGATATGTTTGGGTTAATTATTTTCCAAGGAACAGCTGATTTGGTCGTTGAAGTGATTGGCGCCAAAGCAGCCACTTCAGGGGACGTCAGTGTTGCAGGTATTCCGTGAGGACTGAAGGCTTGCACTTAGGTACTGTCTGTTGCAAATTATCTGTCAAATAGACAGGTAATTAAGGGTTTACAGAAGCCAAGGTAGTTAACACTCACATCAGGGTTTGATCCACTCACACGAAGGCTGCATTGTTGCATTAACTTATCGCCTGTTATTAAGTAGCTGTCAGTTAGACTCGTAGCCTGGTGGATAGCGCGCAGGACTCGTAATTCTGTGGCGCGGGTTCGATTCCCGCACGAGACAGAAACAAATGGGCAAAGTTTCTTTCACCCTGAATACCCCTGTTACCTAGCAGTAAATAGGTACCTGGGTGTTAGTCAGCTGTCACGGGCTGCTTCCTGGGGGTGGAGGCCTGGTCGATGACCGGGCCGCGGGGACACTAAAGCCCCGAAATCATCTCAAGATAACCTCAAGATAGACAAGTAATATGATTGACTCTTGGGAGAGTAAAGTCATTCTTAAGTAACGTAGATGTGGTGACTAGTTATCGGTCCGTGGGATAGTGAACTTGTCCCCCTGAGTTCATAGGGGTTATATCTATCTTGAGGTTATCTTGAGATGATTTCGGGGCTTTAGTGTCCCCGCGGCCCGGTCCTCGACCAGGCCTCTACCCCCAGGAAGCAGCCCGTGACAGCTGACTAACACCCAGGTTCCTATTATACTGCTAGGTAACAGGGGCATAGGGTGAAAGAAACTCTGCCCATTGTTTCTCGCCGGCGCCTGGGATCGAACCCGAGACCACAGGATCACAAGTCCAGCGTGCTGTCCGCTCGGCCGACCGGCTCCCTAAATGTGGGTATGTGGGGTGTGTGGCCCCCAGAGGGACTTTTATTTCAATGATGTTGAGGCAACGTAAAAGGTAACGAATTCGTTTGTAATTAATTATTGATCTTTGAGATAGTCATTAATTGCTGGAGGTAGTCAAGGGTGGTTACCGTCATCTTAGCACTTTGGACATAGAATGGTGGTAAGCTATCGCGTGGGTGATAGTAACTGATAACGTAACTCGTACTGGGATTAATTAGCTGTCTGTAGGGCAGGGATTAATGGAGATTACTCACTGATCACTCGACGGGTAGAGTGTGTAATCCCGAGTAACTAGTGACAGTTGTACAGTCAGACGTGTGTGTGGCAGACAACATTTAGTTAACGTAAGTGTCGTTATTAATATTAACGTCATCAATTAGTCATTGATTGTTGATCATCCGAGGGGACGAAGTCTTAACGTAAGAATTTGATTAAGGATTGTTGCTGGAGTGGCCAGTAACCCCATTAGTCATTGTACCGTCACTGATAGACTACTAGTTTGATTGTATTGCTACTGCTACTGCAGGGGGGTGGGCAGGGCTGCCAGCAGCGTGAAGTAACTCATAGCAGGTTACTGGAGGCGTGTCTGCTGACCTACCATGTTGTTGTTACACTGGTGATGATAGATTAGTGTCTTATTGCTTGACTGCCTCTGTGAAGACTCGGTACTGGTCAGGTTAGTTCATTTATCCAACACAACGTGATTACAGGAAGGATCCTGTAACTCTACTCATGGCTGGTGTTGTGGCTGGTGTTGAAATCCTACCTGTTGTAAAGTTGTCACAGGAAGGATTTCGAGTTATGTCAGTTATGTTTCTGGTGTCGTAGTAGTTAGTATTTTGTTGAATAAACTGTGTTGTTAAGTTACAACTGTCTTTCATTACTTCCCACACTGTTGATGATTGTTCTGCCACGCTGCTTGAATATATTATTGCTAATAATCTGAGGCTGCTTCTTGAGCCTCGAGCTGAGTCCATAGCACCACACACAACTAACGTTATGTTGTGAGGACCAGTGACCTGCTCCTAAGACTCACTACAGCGATTGGTGAAGGTCGACGGCCTAGTGAAAGGGATCTCAAACTTTTGAGATCTCGGCGTTTGTTCGCGCCTAGTCAAGAGTGGGGAATGAGCTGCTTACTACACTAAGTGTGTTAGCTAAGCAGTTCCTTCCTCAGGAAACACATCTAGACTTTCAGTTAAAGTTAACGGATGTACTAGTATCACTTATGATGAAAATTCTCACAATCAGCAAACATTGAGAGGAACGATTGTATACCCTCTGGGAGATCATTTACATATATCAGAAACAGTATAGGTTCAAGGACTGACCCCTGCGGGACTCCACTCGTAACGTCTCGCCAATCTGAGACCTCACGCCTCACACTGACTCGTTGTCTCCTGTTACTTAGGTACTCCTGTATCCACCTATCTATCTGTCACGGAAGGCATTTACCTCCGGATCAGGTCGGATGGAAAGCTCTTTAACCTCGCCAGGCTGAGAGCCAAGACAAAGGTTCGGCTGAGGTGTCTGCGCGACTTCCTCTTTGCCGACGACGCAGCAGTCACTGCCCACTCAGCTGAAGACCTCCAACGGCTCATAACCCGCTTCAGCGAGGCCTCTCAGGCTTTCGGACTCACCATCAGTCTGAAGAAAACACAAGTCATGGGACAAGGAGTGGACTCCCCACCTGACATCGGCATCTCTGATTCCAAACTGGAAGTTGTTCACGACTTCGTGTACCTGGGCTCCACAATCTCTGACTCCCTCTCTCTTGATACGGAGCTAAACAAACGCATCGGTAAGGCATCTACTACCATGTCCAGACTGACAAAGAGAGTGTGGGCCAACAATAGACTAACTGAGTATACTAAGATTCAGGTTTACAGATCCTGTGTCCTGAGCACTCTCTTTTATGGCAGTGAGTCTTGGACACTCCGCGCCCGTCAGGAAAGACGGCTGAATGCCTACCACATGCGCTGCCTTCGACACATCTTGGACATCACCTGGCAGGACAAGGTGACAAACAACAACGTCTTGGGGAGAGCAAGAATCACCAGCATGTACACAATGCTGAAACAGAGACGAATGCGCTGGCTCGGGCACGTTGTGCGAATGGGCGACGGCAGGATCCCCAAGGATCTCCTGTATGGAGAGCTGAGGCAGGGAAAGCGTCCAACAGGCAAGCCCCAGCTACGGTACAAAGACGTATGCAAAAGGGACCTGAAAGCCATGAACGTCGATCTAGCTATATGGGAGACACAGGCTGCAGACCGTTCAGCCTGGAGGCAGTCTGTTCAAAGAGGTCTCTCCAAGTTCGAGGAGTCACTTGCCAAGGAATCGGAGGCAAAGAGACAGAGAAGGAAAGCCGGTAGCCAGGAAGACAGACCAGAATCGGACTTCGTTTGTGCTCGGTGTGGGATGGACTGCCACTCTGGGATTGGTCTCATCAGTCACACCAGACGCTGCACCAGGATTGACAACTAGGGCGCAACTCCATAGTCTCCCGAGACTGAAGGATGCCTGCCTACTACCCTCTATCCACCGGAGTACCTTCCCTTTCACTCCAGCCTGCATCTTCAACTTTTTCACTAGCCTCTTGTGTGGCACTGTATCAAAGGCTTTCTGACAATCCAAAAATATGCAGTCTGCCCACCCTTCTCTTTCTTGTCTTATTTTTGTTGCCTGGTCGTAGAATTCAAGTAACCCTGTGAGGCAGGACCTGCCATCCCTGAACCCATGTTGATGCTGTGTTACAAAGTTCCTTCGCTCCAGGTGCTCCACTAGCTTTCTTCGCACAATCTTCTCCATCAGCTTGCATGGTATGCAGGTTAGGGACACTGGCCTGTAGTTCAGTGCCTCCTGTCTATCCCCTTTCTTGTATATCGGGACTACGTTAGCTGCTTTCCAAATATCTGGCAGTTCCCCTGTTGCCAGTGATTTGTTATACACTATGGAGAGTTGGAGGCACAGTTCTTCTGCTCCTTCCTTTAGTATCCAAGGGGAGATTCCATCTGTGCCTATAGCCTTTGTCACATCCAACTCTAGTAAACACTTCCTTACTTCCCCGCTGGTAATCTCAAACTCTTCCAGTGGTTCCTGGTTAGCTATTCCCTCTCTTATCTCTGGAATTTCTCCTTGCTCTAAGGTGAAGACCTCCTGGAATTTCTTATTCAGTTCCTCACACACTTCCTTGTCGTTTGTAGTGAATCCTTCTGCCCCTATCCTTAATTTCATAACCTGTTCCTTTACTGTTTTTTTCTCCTGATGTGGCTATGCAGCAATTTAGGCTGAGTCTTTGCCTTGCTTGCGATGTCATTTTCGTATTGTCTTTCTGCCTCTCTTCTCATCCTGACATATTCATTCCTGGCATTCTGGTATCTTTCTCTGCTCTCCAGTGTCCTGTTATTTCAATAGTTTCTCCATGCCCTTTTACTTTGCTGCTTAGCTAGCTTACATCTCTGATTAAACCATGGGTTTCTCATCTGTGTGTGTGTGTGTGTGTGTGTGTGTGTGTGTGTGTGTGTGTGTGTGTGTGTGTGTGTGTGTGTGTGTGTGTGTGTGTGTGTGTGTGTAGAGTGTTGCTATATAGTGTTTGTACTACAGTCAGGTAAACTGTTGTATATCAATGATCAACTTAGCTCACACTCACCTGCGCTGTTTTTAGTTAATATTTGACAGGATAGAGAAACACAAGAGATAAATCCACACATTCTCCAACGTTTATACAAAGTACTGAACATATATATATATATATATATATATATATATATATATATATATATATATATATATATATATATATATATATATATATATATATATATATATATATATATATATATATTTTATTGATTTACTCACCATTGCTTGATTTCTTTGTCAGAAACTGCAAAAGAAGAAACAGGAATGTTGTTAGTGCATGTATTGACATTATAATTTTAGTAAACACACAATGGCAGACACACAGACACAATGGCAGACACACAGACAAAATGGCAGACACTCAGACACAATGGTAGACACACAGACACAATGGCAGACACTCAGACACAATGGCAGACACTCAGACACAATGGCAGACACACAGACACAATGGTAGACACACAGACACACAGACACAATGGCAGACACACAGACACAATGGCAGACACACAGACACAATGGCAGACACACAGACACAATGGTAGACACACAGACACAATGGTAGACACACAGACACAATGGTAGACACACAGACACAATGGCTGACACTCAGACACAATGGCAGACACTCAGACACAATGGCAGACACACAGACACAATGGCTGACACTCAGACACAATGGTAGACACACAGACACAATGGTAGACACACAGACACAATGGTAGACACACAGACACAATGGTAGACACACAGACACAATGGCAGACACACAGACACAATGGTAGACACACAGACACAATGGCAGACACACAGACACAATGGCAGACACTCAGACACAATGGCTGACACTCAGACACAATGGCAGACACACAGACACAATGGCAGACACACAGACACAATGGCTGACACTCAGACACAATGGCAGACACTCAGACACAATGGTAGACACACAGACACAATGGTAGACACACAGACACAATGGTAGACACACAGACACAATGGCAGACACTCAGACACAATGGCAGACACTCAGACACAATGGTAGACACGCAGACACAATGGTAGACACACAGACACAATGGCAGACACTCAGACACAATGGCAGACACTCAGACACAATGCTAGACACACAGACACAATGGTAGACACACAGACACAATGGTAGACACACAGACACAATGGCAGACACTCAGACACAATGGTAGACACACAGACACAAGGAAGGAAGCAAGCTGTCAGGAAGCAAAGGTGAGAAGCAGGAGGGAGTGGAGGAAGTACAGAAGACAAAGGACAGAGGACAACAGGATTAGATGTAACAGAGCTAGGAATGATTACATTAACATAAGACGAGTGTCGGAAAGAAATTATGAGAACGATATTGCAGTCAAAGCGAAAAAGCAACCAAAATTACTACATAGCCATGTAAGAAGGAAGATGTCGGTAAATGACCAAGTGACAAGACTGAGGAAAACAGAAGGGGCATATACAGAAAGCGACAAGGAAATCTGCGAGGTACTGAATGCAAAATTCCATGGAGTGTTCACAACCGAGCCTGAGCAGCTCCCATTGTTAGAAGAGATTACCCAAGATGAAAGACTATCGGATATAGAGGTGACAGCAGAGGATGTAATGAAACAGTTGACAACACTGGATGCAAATAAAGCTGTTGGACCAGACAAAGTATCACCGTGGATACTCAAAGAGGCAGCGCAGGCTCTCAGCGTGCCTCTGGCAATGATCTTTAATGAGTCACTTATGTCGGGAGAATTGCCCAGTTGCTGGAAGGAGGCAAATGTCGTACCGATTTTCAAAAAGGGTGATAGGGAGGAGGCACTTAACTACAGACCCGTATCACTGACAAGCATCCCCTGCAAAATACTTGAAAGAATAATTAGGCTAAGACTTGTTGAGCACCTGGAGAGCATTGGGTTTGTAAACAAGCACCAACATGGGTTCTGGACAGGGAAATCATGCCTAACAAACCTTTTAGAATTCTATGACAAAGTAACAAGGATAAGGCAGGACAGAGAAGGCTGGGCAGACTGCATATTTCTTGACTGCCAAAAGGCCTTTGATACGGTACCGCACATGAGACTGCTATACAAACTTGAGAGGCAGGCAGGAGTAAGCGGAAAGGCCCTAGTATGGGTGAAGAACTACCTAACAGGAAGGAGCCAGAGGGTAATGGTAAGGGGCGAAAAGTCGGACTGGCGAACAGTAACAAGTGGAGTACCTCAAGGATCGGTGCTGGGACCAATCCTCTTTCTAATTTACGTAAATGATATGTTTACAGGAGTGGAATCATACATGTCAATGTTTGCAGATGACGCAAAATTAATGAGAAGAGTTGTGACAGACGAGGATTGTAGGATCCTCCAAGAGGACTTAAACAGGCTGCAGAGATGGTCAGGGAAATGGCTACTGGAGTTTAACACCAGTAAATGTAAAGTTATGGAAATGGGATCAGGTGACAGGAGACCAAAGGGACAGTACACAATGAAGGGGAACAGCCTACCTGTAACGATTCGAGAAAGAGACCTGGGAGTGGATGTGACACCTAATCTAACTCCTGAGGCACATATAAATAGGATAACGACAGCAGCGTACTCTACACTGGCGAAAATTAGAACTTCATTCAGAAACCTAAATGAGGAAGCTTTTAGGGCGCTTTACACTGCCTACGTGAGACCCGTCTTAGAGTATGCCGCGCCATCATGGAGCCCCCACCTGAAGAAACACATAAAGAAACTGGAGAAGGTTCAGAGGTTTGCGACGAGGCTTGTCCCAGAGCTACGAGGGATGGGATATGAAGAGCGGCTGAAGGAACTGAACCTTACGACACTAGAGAAAAGAAGGGAGAGAGGAGATATGATAGGGACATATAAAATACTCAGGGGAATTGACAAAGTGGAAATAGATGAAATGTTCACACGTAATAATAACAGAACGAGGGGACATGGGTGGAAACTGGAAACTCAGATGAGTCACAGAGATGTTAGGAAGTTTTCTTTTAGCGTGAGAGTAGTAGAAAAATGGAATGCACTTGGGGAACAGGTTGTGGAAGCAAATACTATTTATACTTTTAAAACTAGGTATGATAGGGAAATGGGACAGGAGTCATTGCTGTAAACAACCGATAGCTAGAAAGGCGGGATCCAAGAGTCAATGCTCGATCCTGCAAGCACATATAGGTGAGTACATAGGTGAGTACAGACACAATGGTAGACACACAGACACAATGGTAGACACACAGACACAATGGCAGACACTCAGACACAATGGCAGACACACAGACACAATGGCAGAGACACAGACACAATGGTAGACACACAGACACAATGGCAGACACACAGACACAATGGCAGACACACAGACACAATGGCAGACACACAGACACAATGGCAGACACACGGACACAGGTGACAAAGATTAAACAAGAAAGAGAAGGATGGGCGGACTGCATTTTTTTGGACTGTCGGAAAGCCTTTGACACAGTACCCCATAAAAGGTTGATGCATAAGCTAGAGAAACAGGCAGGAGTAACTGGTAAGGTGCTCCAGTGGATAAGGGAGTACCTAAACAATAGGAAGCAGAGAGTTACAGTGAGGGGTGAGACCTCAGACTGGCGTGAAGTCACCAGTGGAGTCCCACAGGGCTCTGTACTTGGACCTATCCTGTTTCTGATATACGTAAATGATCTCCCAGAGGGTATAGACTCATTCCTCTCAATGTTTGCTGACGACGCCAAAATTATGAGAAGGATTAAGACAGAGGAGGACAGCTTGAGGCTTCAAGAAGTCCTGGACAAGCTGCAGGAATGGTCGAACAAATGGCTGTTAGAGTTTAATCCAAGCAAATGTAATGTAATGAAGATAGGTGTAGGAAGCAGGAGACCAGATACAAGGTATCACTTGGGAGATGAAATACTTCAAGAGTCCGAGAGAGAGAAAGACCTGGGGGTTGATATCACGCCAGACCCGTCCCCTGAAGCTCATATCAAGAGGATAACATCAGCAGCATATGCCAGGTTGGCTAACATACGAACGGCCTTTAGAAACTTGTGTAAGGAATCTTATAGAACATTATATACCACATATGTCAGACCAATCCTGGAGTATGCAGCTCCAGCATGGAGTCCATATCTAGTCAAGGATAAGACTAAACTGGAAAAGGTTCAAAGGTTTGCCACCAGACTAGTACCCGAGCTGAGAGGTATGAGCTACGAGGAGAGACTACGGGAATTAAACCTCACTTCGCTGGAAGACAGAAGAGTTAGGGGGGACATGATCACCACATTCAAGATTCTGAAGGGGATTGATAGGGTAGATAAAGACAGTCTATTTAACACAAGGGGAACACGCACAAGGGGACACAGGTGGAAACTGAGTGCCCAAATGAGCCACAGAGATATTAGAAAGAACTTTTTTAGTGTCAGAGTG
>NC_091154.1:8750071-8762571 GCF_040958095.1 Procambarus clarkii
GGGGAACAGCCTACCTGTAACGACGCGCGAAAGAGACCTGGGGGTGGACGTAACACCTAATCTATCTCCTGAGGCACATATAAATAGGATAACGACAGCAGCGTACTCTACACTGGCAAAAGTTAGAACATCATTCAGAAACCTAAGTAAGGAGGCATTTAGGGCGCTTTACACTGCCTACGTGAGGCCAGTCTTAGAGTATGCCGCCTCATCATGGAGTCCCCATCTGAAGAAGCATATAATGAAACTGGAAAAGGTTCAGAGGTTTGCAACGAGACTCGTCCCAGAGCTACGAGGGATGGGGTATGAGGAGCGCCTGAGGGAACTGTGCCTTACGATACTAGAAAGAAAAAGGGAGAGTGGGGACATGACAGGAACGTATAAAATACTCAGAGGGATTGACAGAGTGGACATAGACGAAATGTTCACACGGAATAGTAACAGAACGAGGAGACATGGGTGGAAGCTTGAAACTCAGATGAGTCACAGAGATGTTAGGAAGTTTTCTTTTAGCGTGAGAGTAGTGGGAAAATGGAATGCACTTCAGGAACAGGTTGTGGAAGCAAATACTATTACTAATTTTAAAACTAGGTATGATAGGGAAATGGGACAGGAGTCATTGCTGTAAACAACCGATGCTCGAAAGGCGGGATCCAAGAGTCAATGCTCGATCCTGCAGACACAACTAGGTGAGTATACACACGCACACACACGCACACACACACACACACACACACACACACACACACACACACGCACACACGCACACACACACACACACACACACACACACACACACACACACACACACACACACACACACACACATATACAGACAGTTGAGAGGCGGGACCAAAGAGCCAGAGCTCAACCCCAGCAAGCACAAATAGGTGAGTACGTGTTGTTGTGTTCGTGTAGTGTCGGATTGATGCGGATTCATCGGATTCTAATCCTCGTCTTTGTTTACATTCTTCTGCGATCCTGATGGTAACCCTCCCCCCCCCCCCGCCAACGATACCTACCACAATAGTTAAGTGAATATGGGTGAACAGACGCATCAGGTGACGAGTCACTACCTCAAGCCCTCCTTCTACAACAGTTGAGTCAATCAGGGGGTGAACAGATGCATCAGGATACGATTCACCTCCCATAACAGTTGCCTAACTCCCAGGTACCTATATTCTCGGCCAGGATTGCTTATTCTAGGCCTATGAATGCTTATATTAGGCCTACGACAACACAAACAGCTGTTTCTACTACCATTCAATAATACCAACCAATCACAATCGATCTTAGGTGTGACGTTGCTATGACGTCAGAGGAACTATGACGTCACAACAGACATTGCCAGAGAGTGTTTTTGTAAACATATTGACAAAGACGTGCTCCGATTTTCACATAGTTCAGAAATGTAGATATAATGATTTCTGCAAAGAATAAATTTTTACAAAATTTAACTCGCGTGGGGATTTTGAGCTTCCTTTGGATGCCAAAAATACCCGTGAGATAATTGAAGGAAATGGCGGGCTTGGGCAACCGCGCCCCCTGACTCCGCCCACTGCTGACATTTGAATGCCGGAGTGACGTCATTGGTTCACGCCGCGCGCGGGGGCGCCATTAGAGAGATTGTCCGCCGGTCCTCAACGACTCGGTCCACATATTACGACTTTCCTCGTCCCATTTAGACTCTTAGTAAACGTTTTATCCATTAGACTTATAGCTTTATATTCTATGTATTTATATTTCTGCTGATTTGCAAAGACATTAGTTTGTGTTGATGGCAGCCAATAACCTTGTAATGTTTTAAATTTGTAAGCTCGATTCTCATTGGTTGATGAGTTATCCCCGGTGTTGCCAAATGCAATTAAGATCAAAACGTGAGATTTCTTATGGTAAATTCCTTTATCGCTGCGTGAAAATTGGCAACCCCAGATAACCCACTGAGGGGAAACGAACATATTACAATTTAATGTCGTTATTGGCCAAAATTACTAATGTAATCAAACATATTGTATTTCTATTGTATATAAGAACATAAGAACAAAGATAACTGCAGAAGGCCTATTGGTCCATACGAGGCAGCTCCTATTGGTCAATACGAGGCAGCTGCTATTTGTCCATACGAGGCAGCTGCTATTGGTCCATACGAGGCAGCTCCTATTGGTCCATACGAGGCAGCTGCTATTGGTCCATACGAGGCAGTTCCTATTGGTCCATACGAGGCAGCTCCTATTGGTCCATACGAGGCAGCTGCTATTGGTCCATACGAGGCAGCTCCTATTGGTCCATACGAGGCAGCTGCTATTGGTCCATACGAGGCAGCTGCTATTGGTCCATACGAGGCAGCTCCTATTGGTCCATACGAGGCAGCTCCTATTGGTCCATACCAGGCAGCACCTATTGGTCCATACGAGGCAGCTCCTATTGGACCATACGAGGCAGCTCCTATTGGTCCATACCAGGCAGCACCTATTGGTCCATACGAGGCAGCTGCTATTGGTCCATACCAGGCAGCACCTATTGGTCCATACGAGGCAGCTGCTATTGGTCCATACGAGGCAGCTCCTATTGGTCCATACGAGGCAGCTGCTATTGGTCCATACCAGGCAGCACCTATTGGTCCATACGAGGCAGCTCCTATTGGACCATACGAGGCAGCTGCTATTGGTCCATACCAGGCAGCACCTATTGGTCCATACGAGGCAGCTCCTATTGGACCATACGAGGCAGCTCCTATTGGTCCATACGAGGCAGCTGCTATTGGTCCATACGAGGCAGCTGCTATTGGTCCATACGAGGCAGCTCCTATTGGACCATACGAGGCAGCTCCTATTGGTCCATACGAGGCAGCTCCTATTGGTCCATACGAGGCAGCTCCTATTGGTCCATACAAGGCAGCTCCTATTGGTCCATACGAGGCAGCTGCTATTGGTCCATACGAGGCAGCTGCTATTGGTCCATACGAGGCAGCTCCTATTGGTCCATACGAGGCAGCTGCTATTGGTCCATACGAGGCAGCTGCTATTGGTCCATACGAGGCAGCTCCTATTGGTCCATACGAGGCAGCTGCTATTGGTCCATACGAGGCAGTTCCTATTGGTCCATACGAGGTAGCTCCTATTGGACCATACGAGGCAGCTCCTATTGGTCCATACGAGGCAGCTGCTATTGGTCCATACGAGGCAGGTGCTATTGGTCCATACGAGGCAGGTGCTATTGGTCCATACGAGGCAGCTGCTATTGGTCCATACGAGGCAGCTCCTATTGGACCATACGAGGCAGGTGCTATTGGTCCATACGAGGCAGCTCCTATTGGTCCATACGAGGCAGCTCCTATTGGTCCATACGAGGCAGCTGCTATTGGTCCATACGAGGCAGCTGCTATTGGTCCATACGAGGCAGCTGCTATTAATATCCATAACTGGAAGAAATATGTATATCTTCCATATTCAACATTCCTTGTTGAAACCATATGTGGTTTTTCCGCATATATATATATATATATATATATATATATATATATATATATATATATATATATATATATATATATATATATATATATATATATATATATATATGAGTGTGTGTGTAATTGTGCTAGGACTCTTGCTAATTATATATATATTTTACATGCAATTTGTCTGTCTCTTTACTCTGTACACCAAGTACGTACACACTTACACACACACACACACACACACACACACACACACACACACACACACACACACACACACACACACACACACACACACACACTCCACTAGCCAGCTGCTGGAAAGAAAAAGAGCAGTGGTAGCTGTAGGTATTAAAGAGCAGGAAGGCTCTAATAGGAAAGAGTGGAATGATAAGGACAAAGCAGCAGTGAATGAAATACTGAAGGCACTAGACATGGAAGGGGCTGAGCATAGCATTGAGAAGGTTTTCAGGCTAGGCTGGTACAAAAAAGACCGAGACCGTGTGTTAAAGATAGTGTTTGCAAACGAGAACACAAAGGAGATGATTCTAACAAAGAAAAGCCACCTGCAACCTGTGGGAGAATTCAAAAAAGTATTCCTCCAGAGGGACATGACGAGGGAGGAGAGAGCCGTGGCGGCAGAAGCAAGGAAGAAGCGCAGGGCGAGAGGGGAAAACCAGGAAACCACAGCTCCCAACACATCACCCCCAGAGGCGAGGGGGGAACCCACAACCAGCTACCCAGTAACACCAGCGGGAAGGGCAACCCCACCACCCTCCTCTGTATAGAAAACCCCCCTTTCCTTCCTGTCCTCCCGCCCCGTTCACCCCATACCCTCCCTGTCCCTCCCCCTTCACTTGACCCCCCACCCCTCATCCCAGTATCCTCTGCAACCCTGGTATCCACCTCACAGGTCCTCACACCCATGGCACAGCTTCCTCCACCAGCAGAACATTCACGAAGGAGGAGATTTGAGAAGGGACAGAAGAAAGTGAGCCTCAAGGCAATGTACACTAACATAGATGGTATTACAAATAAAGCAAATGAACTTGGAGAATGGAGTAATCCTGGAGTATGCAGTCCCAGCATGGAGTCCATATCTAGTCAAGGATAAGACTAAACTGGAAAAGGTTCAAAGGTTTGCCACCAGACTAGTACCCGAGCTGAGAGGTATGAGCTACGAGGAGAGACTACGGGAATTAAACCTCACTTCGCTGGAAGACAGAAGAGTTAGGGGGGGACATGATCACCACATTCAAGATTCTCAAGGGAATTGATAGGGTAGATAAAGACAGGCTATTTAACACAAGGGGCACACGCACAAGGGGACACAGGTGGAAACTGAGCGCCCAAATGAGCCACAGAGATATTAGAAAGAACTTTTTTAGTGTCAGAGTGGTTGACAAATGGAATGCATTAGGCAGTGATGTGGTGGAGGCTGACTCCATACACAGTTTGAAGTGTAGATATGATAGAGCCCAGTAGGCTCAGGAACCTGTACACCTGTTGATTGACAGTTGAGAGGCGGGACCAAAGAGCCAGAGCTCAACCCTCCCCAAGCACAGCTAGGTGAGTACAACTAGGTGAGCACACACACACACACACACACACACACACACACACACACACACACACACACACACACACACACACACACACACACACACACACACACACTGAGGGGGGGGGACCTCAAGTGTGTCACAGAGATGTTAGAAAGTTAACCTTTAGGGTAATGATAGTAAATGGAATGACCTAAAGTAGCAGGTTGTAGAGGCTAACTCCATAACTTTAACAGCAGGTATAATAGGGAAAATAGGCCAGGAGTCATTGTATTAGACAACCAATTGCTAGAAAGGCGGGGCCCAGGAGTTAGTTCGCGATGCTGCAGGCTCAAATAGGTGAGCACAAATAAACACAGCTAGGCTTCTGCACCTGGCCCAACCAATAGTCGGCGCTCATAACACAAGGCGCTCAGCCATCAAGAGTCTCATGCCGGAAGTGCTATTCTCAAGAACATGACTCCATCAGCCACCATTCACTCCCAGACTGACTGGGGTCAAGAACCTGTTGGCTCAAGAGAGAGAGAGAGAGAGAGAGAGAGAGAGAGACAGAGAGAGACAGAGAGAGAGACAGAGAGAGAGAGAGAGAGAGAGAGAGAGAGAGAGAGAGAGAGAGAGAGAGAGAGAGACAGAGAGAGAGAGAGAGACAGAGAGAGAGAGAGAGAGAGAGAGAGAGAGAGAGAGAGAGAGAGAGAGAGAGAGAGAAGAGAGAGAGAGAGAGAGAGAGAGAGAGAGAGAGAGAGAGAGAGAGAGAGAGAGAGAGAGAGAGAGAGAGAGAGAGAGAGAGAGAGAGAGAGAGAGAGAGAGAGAGAGAGAGAGAGAGAGAGAGAGTGAGAGAGAGAGAGAGAGAGAGTGAGAGAGAGAGAGAGAGAGAGAGAGAGAGAGAGAGAGAGAGAGAGAGAGAGAGAGAGAGTAGTGTATGTCATTCTCCACTAGTAAAGAGAGTCACTCATCCTTCAGTAAGGCCACAAAGTTCTCTTGGAGACTTAAGGCTGAAAGTGCATGACATAAATAACACCCTCAGAGTGACATTTATACCACGTGAGTGTGTCGAGGCACTCATAGCCAGTGTGTACGTGGGTGTAGGTGTGTGGACAACCTCCACCAGTGTAGTGGGCTCCCAGGTGTGTGGGTGGTCACAGTTCCATAGGTTTCTTTCATCAGGGTGAAAGAAATTCTCAACGGACCCTAGATTTACGAATGCTGAGCGCTGTTCACTCAGCCACCAGGCCCTCTAACTGGGTACCCAAGTTGGAGTCCAGATATTCTGGAATTATAGCGATTTCAACCAAATTGTTATAACAAGACAATGGGTGAACACTTTTATCCCAAAATGCTTCGTCACCTCTGGGAAGCGCGTTCCAGTGTGTCAGAATGTCAACAAAGAAACAGCTGATCCAGTGTCAACAAAGAATCAGCTGATCCATGTCAACAAAGAATCACCTGACCAATGTCAACAAAGAATCAGCTGATCTAGTGTCAACAAAGAATCAGCTGATCCAGTGTCAACAAAGAAACAGCTGATCCAGTGTCAACAAAGAAACAGCTGATCCAGTGTCAACAAAGAAACAGCTGATCCAGTGTCAACAAAGAAACAGCTGATCCAGTGTCAACAAAGAATCAGCTGATCCAGTGTCAACAAAGAATCAGCTGATCCAGTGTCAACAAAGAATCAGCTGATCTAGTGTCAACAAAGAATCAGCTGATCCAGTGTCAACAAAGAATCAGCTGATCTAGTGTCAACAAAGAAACAGCTGATCCATGTCAACAAAGAATCAGCTGATCCAGTGTCAACAAAGAAACAGCTGATCCAGTGTCAACAAAGAAACAGCTGATCCATGTCAACAAAGAATCAGCTGATCCAATGTCAACAAAGAAACAGCTGATCCATGTCAACAAAGAATCAGCTGATCCAGTGTCAACAAAGAAACAGCTGATCCATGTCAACAAAGAATCAGCTGATCCATGTCAACAAAGAATCAGCTGATCCAGTGTCAACAAAGAATCAGCTGACCAATGTCAACAAAGACTCAACTGACCAATATCAACAAAGACCCAGCTGATCAGACAGACCAGATAATCCACACACACACACACACACACACACACACACACACGCACACACACACATACACACACACACCCACACCCACACACCCACACACCCACACACACACACACACACACACACACACACACACACACACACCCACACACCTACACACACACCCACCCACACACCCACCCACTCCCACACCCACACCCACACACACACACACACACCCACACACACACACACACACACCCACACCCACCCACACACACACACACACACACACACACACACACACACACACACACACACACACACACACACACACACACACACACACAGGGCTCCAACACTTCCCACACACAAACACTCAACTCATGTACCCTTCCAATTTGCTGATTGAGAGGAGCTCAATTTAAGCATTGCTTAACGACGCTAATTGGCTGCAGGTCGTTGAGAGAAGAGCGGTGCTCAGTGGTGCCACACAAGCCTCACTTCATTATGATTGGTCGTTACGAGGGGTCTCAGTAATGACGTGGCCAGCTGCTGCAACGTGATTGGTCAAAGGCAGCAACTAGGTGAGGCTCACTGGTGACTTACTCGCCTTTAGAGAGGTTTGATAAGGGCAAGAACAAAGCACAAGAACAGGGGCAAGAACAAGGGCAAGAACTAGGGCAAGAACAAGGGCAAGAACAAGGGCAAGAACAAGGGCAAGAACAAGGCAAGAACAATGGCAAGAACAAGGGCAAGAACTACAAGCACAGGAATAGGGGCAAGAACAAGGGCAAGAACAAGGGCAAGAACTACAAGCACAGGAACAGGGGCAAGAACAAGGGCAAGAACAAGGGCAGGAACTACAAGCACAGGAACAGGGGCAAGAACAAGGGCAAGAACTACAAGCACAGGAACAGGGGCAAGAACAAGGGCAAGAACTACAAGCACAGGAACAGGGAGCAAGAACAAGGGCAAGAACAAGGGCAAGAACATGGGGCAAGAACTACAAGCACAAGAACAAGGGCAAGAACAAGGGCACGAACACAAGGGCAAGAACTAAAGCACAAGAACAAGGGCTAGAACAAGGGCACGAACACAAGGGCAAGAACAAGAGCAAGAACAAGGGCACGAACTACAAGCACAAGAACAAGGGCAAGAACAAGGGCAAGAACTACAAGCACAAGAACAAGGGCAAGAACAAGGGCAAGAACTACAAGCACAAAAACAAGGGCAAGAACAAGGGCAAGAACTACAAGCACAAGAACAAGGGCAAGAACTACAAGCACAAGAACAAGGGGCAAGAACTACAAGCACAAGAACAAGAGCAAGAACAAGGGCAAGAACAAGGGCAAGAACAAGGGGCAAGAACTACAAGCACAAGAACAAGGGCAAGAACAAGGGCAAGAACAAGGGGCAAGAACTAAAGCACAAGAACAAGGGCAAGAACAAGGGGCAAGAACTAAAGCACAAGAACAAGGGCAAGAACAAGGGCAAGAACAAGGGGCAAGAACTAAAGCACAAGAACAAGGGCAAGAACAAGGGCAAGAACAAGGGGCAAGAACTACAAGCACAAGAACAAGAGCAAGAACAAGGGCAAGAACAAGGGCAAGAACAAGGGGCAAGAACTACAAGCACAAGAACAAGGGCAAGAACAAGGGCAAGAACAAGGGGCAAGAACTACAAGCACAAGAACAAGAGCAAGAACAAGGGCAAGAATAAGGGCAAGAACAAGGGGCAAGAACAAGGGCAAGAACAAGGGGCAAGAACAAGGGGCAAGAACTACAAGCACAAGAACAAGAGCAAGAACAAGAGCAAGAACAAGGGCAAGAACAAGGGGCAAGAACTAAAGCACAAGAACAAGGGGCAAGAACAAGGGGCAAGAACAAGGGGCAAGAACTACAAGCACAAGAACAAGGGCAAGAACAAGGGCAAGAACAAGGGCAAGAACAAGGGCAAGAACAAGAGCAAGAACAAGGGCAAGAACAAGGGCAAGAACAAGAGCAAGAACAAGAGCAAGAACAAGGGCAAGAACAAGGGCAAGAACAAGAGCAAGAACAAGAGCAAGAACAAGGGCAAGAACAAGGGCAAGAACAAGGGCAAGAACAAGAGCAAGAACAAGGGCAAGAACAAGGGCAAGAACAAGAGCAAGAACAAGAGCAAGAACAAGGGCAAGAACAAGAGCAAGAACAAGAGCAAGAACAAGGGCAAGAACAAGGGCAAGAACAAGGGCAAGAACAAGAGCAAGAACAAGGGCAAGAACAAGGGCAAGAACAAGAGCAAGAACAAGAGCAAGAACAAGGGCAAGAACAAGGGCAAGAACTACAAGCACAAGAAGAAGGGCAAGAACAAGGGGCAAGAACTACAAGCACAAGAACAAGGGCAAGAACAAGGGGCAAGAACTAAAGCACAAGAACAAGAGCAAGAACAAGGGCAAGAACAAGGGCAAGAACAAGAGCAAGAACAAGGGCAAGAACAAGGGCAAGAACTACAAGCACAAGAACAAGAGCAAGAACAAGGGCAAGAACAAGAGCAAGAACAACGAGCAAGAACTACAAGCACAAGAACAAGGGCAAGAACAAGGGGCAAGAACTACAAGCACAAGAACAAGGGCAAGAACAAGGGCAAGAACAAGGGCAAGAACAAGAGCAAGAACAAGGGCAAGAACAAGGGCAAGAACAAGAGCAAGAACAAGGGCAAGAACAAGGGCAAGAACTACAAGCACAAGAACAAGAGCAAGAACAAGGGCAAGAACAAGAGCAAGAACAAGGGGCAAGAACTACAAGCACAAGAACAAGGGCAAGAACAAGGGGCAAGAACTAAAGCACAAGAACAAGAGCAAGAACAAGGGCAAGAACAAGGGCAAGAACAAGGGGCAAGAACTACAAGCACAAGAAGAAGGGCAAGAACAAGGGCAAGAACAAGGGCAAGAACAAGAGCAAGAACAAGGGCAAGAACAAGGGCAAGAACAATAGCAAGAACAAGGGCAAGAACTACAAGCACAAGAACAAGAGCAAGAACAAGGGCAAGAACAAGGGCAAGAACAAGTACAAGAACAAGGGCAAGAACAAGGGCAAGAACAAGGGCAAGAACAATAGCAAGAACAAGGGCAAGAACTACAAGCACAAGAACAAGAGCAAGAACAAGGGCAAGAACAAGGGCAAGAACAAGTACAAGAACAAGGGCAAGAACAAGGGCAAGAACAAGGCAAGAACACAAGCACAAGAACAAGGGACAAGATCAACAAAGAATCAGCTGATCAACATCAACAAAGTATCAGCTGATCCACATAAACAAAGAATCAGCTGATCCACGTAAACAAAGAATGAGCTGATCCACATAAACAAAGTATCAGCTGATCCACGTAAACAAAGAATCAGCTGATCCACGTAAACAAAGAATCAGCTGATCCACATAAACAAAGAATCAGCTGATCCACGTAAACAAAGAATCAGCTGATCCACATAAACAAAGAATCAGCTGATCCACGTAAACAAAGAATCAGCTGATCCACGTAAACAAAGAATCAGCTGATTTACCACAACAAAACACCAGATTAATTACTTCCCCTCGAGGAGTCTATCGAACGATTTATCACCAAACGACGCTTATATAATGTATTGTTGGGTAGGAAGGGAGGTAGGGAGGGAGGGTAGGAAGGTAGGGAGAGAAGGTAGGAAGGTAAGGAAGGAAACCCCTCACCCCATGTGCTCCAATAAAGATATAATTACAGTGCATAAGTGATAAATGAGAGAAGGGAGGAACCTACACGCCACAAGATCTTTACTACGTGGGTGAGGAGGGAGGGGGTGATTTAAGAGGGGTTTGAGAATACGGAGGGTAAGTGGGAGGGGTGAGGGAAGGGGTGAGGGAAGGGGTGAGGGAAGGGGTGGGGGAGGGGGTGTGGAATGAGGGCTTGAAGCTGAGTTTCGCTTGTCTTATTGACCCGGTTTGACCTTTGACCTGAGCTCTCTCTAGAGGTGACTTTGAGCTGTGTGAGGGGATGTGCGTGCGTGGGTGTGTGTCTGTGTGTGTGTGTGTGTGTGTGTGTGTGTGTGTGTGTGTGTGTGTGTGTGTGTGTGTGTGTGTGTGTGTGTGTGTGTGTGTGTGTGTGTGTGTGTGTGTGTGTGTGTGTCCAGTTCCCACCTGTGTTCTCTCGTCCTCTCAATCTGAAGAGACTATCCTCATAGGCTGACCCTCTGAGCGCTGGACCTAATGTAGTTGCAAACCTCTGCAAACCTTTGTTTTCATTTCATGTTCCAGTAAAAGGTATGGATTCCAGGCCGGTGCTGCATATTCCAGCCTGCAGACCAATTATTCGTGAGCAACAGTATCACATGCCTCCCGGCAGTCTAGGAAAATGCAGGCTACCCAGCCCTCCTTTTTTTTCCCTGTCGTATTGTAGTAATCTTGTCATAGAACTCTATTAAGTTTGTCAGGCATGTTTTGGCATTTCTAAATATCGAGCTTCTAGCTCTAGGACCCGCCTTTTTAAGGGGCCTATTGCTTTCCTCTATGTTTACTTCGTATTTATTTGTCTCTAACACACACACACACACACACACACACACACACACACACACACACACACACACACACACACACACACACCCACCCACACACAAAAGCGGAAAGCCTTTGACACAGTACCGCATAAGAGGCTGGTACATAAGCTGGAGAGACAGGCAGGTGTAGCTGGTAAGGTGCTCCAGTGGATAAGGGAGTATCGAAGCAATAGGAAGCAGAGAGTTACGGTGAGGGGTGAGACCTCCGATTAGGCGTGAAGTCACTAGTGGAGTCCCACAGGGCTCTGTACTCGGTCCTATCTTGTTTCTGATATATGTAAATGATCTCCCGGAGGGTATCGATTCATTTCTCTCAATGTTTGCGGACGATGCTAAAATTATGAGAAGGATTAAAACAGACGAGGACTGTTTGAGGCTTCAAGAAGACCTAGACAAGCTGAAGGAATGGTCGAACAAATGGTTGTTAGAGTTTAACCCAACCAAATGTAATGTAATGAAGATAGGTGTAGGGAGCAGGAGGCCAGATACAAGGTATCATCTGGGAGAGGAAATTCTTCAGGAGTCAGAGAAGGAAAAAGACTTGGGGGTTGATATCACGCCAGACCTGTCTCCTGCAGCACATATCAAGCGGATAACATCAGCGGCATATGCCAGGCTGGCCAACATACGAACGGCATTCAGAAACTTGTGTAAAGAATCATTCAGAACTTTGTATACCACATATGTCAGGCCAATCCTGGAGTATGCAGCCCCAGCATGGAGTCCATATCTAGTCAAGGATAAAACTAAACTGGAAAAGGTTCAAAGGTTTGCCACCAGACTAGTACCCGAGCTGAGAGGTATGAGCTACGAGGAGAGACTACGGGAATTAAACCTCACTTCGCTGGAAGACAGAAGAGTTAGGGGGG
>NC_091154.1:8775071-8784228 GCF_040958095.1 Procambarus clarkii
GTGGTGGTGTTCGTACTAGTGGTGGTGTTCGTACCAGCGATGTTCGTACTAGTGGTGGTGTTCGTACTAGTGGTGGTGTTCGTACTAGTGGTGGTGTTCGTACTAGTGGTGGTGTTCGTACTAGTGGTGGTGTTTGTACTAGTGGTGGTGTTTGTATTAGTGATGGTGTTCGTACTAGTGGAGGTGTTCGTACTAGTGGTGGTGTTCGTACTAGTGGTGGTGTTCGTACCAGCGATGTTCGTACTAGTGGTGGTGTTCGTACTAGTGGTGGTGTTCGTACTAGTGGTGGTGTTCGTACTAGTGGTGGTGTTCGTACTAGTGGTGGTGTTCGTACTAGTGGTGGTGTTCGTACTAGTGGAGGTGTTCGTACTAGTGGTGGTGTTCGTACTAGTGGTGGTGTTCGTACCAGCGATGTTCGTACTAGTGGTGGTGTTCGTACTAGTGGTGGTGTTCGTACTAGTGGTGGTGTTCGTACTAGTGGTGGTGTTCGTACCAGCGATGTTCGTACTAGTGGTGGTGTTCGTATTAGTGGTGGTGTTCGTACTAGTGGTGGTGTTCGTACTAGTTGTGGTGTTCGTACTAGTGGTGGTGTTCGTACTAGTGGTGGTGTTCGTACTAGTGGTGGTGTTTGTACTAGTGGTGGTGTTTGTATTAGTGATGGTGTTTGTACTAGTGGAGGTGTTCGTACTAGTGGTGGTGTTCGTACTAGTGGTGGTGTTCGTACCAGCGATGTTCGTACTAGTGGTGGTGTTCGTACTAGTGGTGGTGTTCGTACTAGTGGTGGTGTTCGTACTACACCTTCCCCCCATTAACTCACACACGCAGCTCCAAGTACTGTATATGTAATTTCCTGCCGACCAACAGACCACAAATTACAGAGAAGAATCAGCTCAGAAACCGTCCAATTTCTCTCCCTATTAATCTCGCGCCTGGATCCCTCCTGCCATTATCCAGAACCCTATTTTGACGTCCTATTCTTTCTAATTCAGCAATATTTCCTGCTTATTCTTGGGGCCTCTTGTCTGTCTTTTCAATCCTATTTTCTGCTCTTCGCAATATATGTGATGGAACAATTTTCACCTCATTTTCTGGTGGGTTTGACCGTGGGTTTCTTCCTATTTCAACCTAGTTTCCAGGTTATTTTCACCTGTTTTTTTCTGCCTATTTACACCCAATTTTCAGTTCGGTTCTGCGTTTTCTGTTGCCCAATTATCAAGCAGAAGGAATTGTTTAGTATTTGGAATTGTCGCAAAATGGCCGCATTAACTTTGTAAAAAGCCGCTTACAGCCAAAACTCAAAGTCAGTTATAGAAGCAAAGTCAGACAGATGAAAGCATTCAAGTAAATCCAGTCTAACATCGCCAGTGATAGGAAATCAAGCACTGACAGAGATAGCCCTCCAAACAAAGCCAGAGGCAAGTAATCAAAGCCAAAGCCCTCGAAACAAAGCCAGAGTCAAGCAATCAAAGCCAGAGCCCTCCAAACAAAGCCAGAGTCAAGCAATCAAAGCCAGAGCCCTCCAAACAAAGCCAGAGGCAAGCAACCAAAGCCAGAGGCAAGCAATCAAAGCCAGAGGTCTCCAAACAAAGCCAGAGTCAAGCAATCAATGCCAGAGCCATCCAACCAACGCCAGAGGCAAGCAACCAAAGCCAGAGCCCTCCAAACAAAGCCAGAGGCAAGCAATCAAAGCCAGAGCCCTCCAAACAAAGCCAGAAGCAAGCAAACAAAGCCAGAGCCCTCCAAACAAAGCCAGAAGCAAGCAAACAAAGCCAGAGCCCTCCAAACAAAGCCAGAAGCAAGCAAATAAAGCCAGAGCTCTCCAAACAAAGCCAGAAGCAAGCAAACAGAGCCAGAGTCCTCCAAACAAAGCCAGAATCCTCCAAACAAAGCCAGAAGCAAGCAAACAAAGCCAGAGCTCTCCAAACAAAGCCAGAAGCAAGCAAACAAACCCAGAGCTCTCCAAACAAAGCCAGAAGCAAGCAAACAAACCCAGAGCCCTCCAAACAAAGCCAGAGTCAAGCAATCAAAGCCAGAACCCTCCAAACAAAGCCAGAGGCAAGCAATCAAAGCCAGAGCCCTCCAAACAAAGCCAGAGGCAAGCAATCAATGCCAGAGCCCTCCAAACAAAGCCAGAGGCAAGCAATCAATGCCAGAGCCCTCCAAACAAAGCCAGAGGCAAGCAATCAATGCCAGAGCCCTCCAAACAAAGCCAGAGGCAAGCAATCAAAGCCAGAACCTTCCAAACAAAGCCAGAAACAAGCAAACAATGCAAGAGCCCTCCAAACAAAGCCAGAGGCAAGCAATCAATGCCAGAGCCCTCCAAACAAAGCCAGAGGCAAGCAATCAATGCCAGAGCCCTCCCAACAAAGCCAGAAGCAAGCAATCAATGCCAGAGGCCTCCAAACAAAGCCAGAGGCAAGCAATCAAAGCCAGAGCCCTCCAAACAAAGCCAGAGGCAAGCAATCAAAGTCAGAACCCTCCAAACAAAGCCAGAGGCAAGCAATCAAAGCCAGAGCCCTCCAAACAAAGCCAGAGGCAAGCAATCAATGCCAGAGCCCTCCAAACAAAGCCAGAAGCAAGCAATCAATGCCAGAGCCCTCCAAACAATGCCAGAGCCTTCCAAACAAAGCCAGAAGCAAGCAATCAATGCCAGAGCCTTCCAAACAAGGCCAGAAGCAAGCAATCAATGCCAGAGCCCTCCAAACAAAGCCAGAAGCAAGCAATCAATGCCAGAGCCCTCCAAACAAAGCCAGAAGCAAGCAATCAATGCCAGAGCCCTCCAAACAATGCCAGAGCCTTCCAAACAAAGCCAGAAGCAAGCAATCAATGCCAGAGCCCTCCAAACAAAGCCAAAAGCAAGCAATCAATGCCAGAGCCTTCCAAACAAAGCCAGAAGCAAGCAATCAATGCCAGAGCCCTCCAAACAAAGATAGAAGCAAGCAATCAATGCCAGAGCCCTCCAAACAAAGCCAGAAGCAAGGAATCAATGCCAGAGCCCTCCAAACAAAGCCAGAAGCAAGCAATCAATGCCAGAGCCCTCCAAACAAAGCCAGAAGCAAGCAATCAATGCCAGAGCCCTCCAAACAAAGCCAGAAGCAAGCAATCAATGCAAGAGCCCTCCAAACAAAGCCAGAAGCAAGCAATCAATGCCAGAGCCTTCCAAACAAAGCCAGAAGCAAGCAATCAATGCCAGAGCCTTCCAAACAAAGCCAGAAGCAAGCAATCAATGTAAGAGCCCTCCAAACAAAGCCAGAAGCAAGCAAGCAATGCCAGAGCCCTCCAAACAAAGCCAGAAGCAAGCAATCAATGTAAGAGCCCTCCAAACAAAGCCAGAAGCAAGCAATCAATGCCAGAGCCTTCCAAACAAAGCCAGAAGCAAGCAATCAATGCCAGAGCCTTCCAAACAAAGCCAGAAGCAAGCAATCAATGTAAGAGCCCTCCAAACAAAGCCAGAAGCAAGCAATCAATGCCAGAGCCTTCCAAACAAAGCCAGAAGCAAGCAATCAATGTAAGAGCCCTCCAAACAAAGCCAGAAGCACGCAAGCAATGCCAGAGCCCTCCAAACAAAGCCAGAAGCAAGCAATCAATGTAAGAGCCCTCCAAACAAAGCCAGAAGCAAGCAATCAATGCCAGAGCCTTCCAAACAAAGCCAGAAGCAAGCAATCAATGCCAGAGCCTTCCAAACAAAGCCAGAAGCAAGCAATCAATGCCAGAGCCTTCCAAACAAAGCCAGAAGCAAGCAATCAATGTAAGAGCCCTCCAAACAAAGCCAGAAGCAAGCAATCAATGCCAGAGCCTTCCAAACAAAGCCAGAAGCAAGCAATCAATGCCAGAGCCCTCCAAACAAAGCCAGAAGCAAGCAATCAATGCCAGAGCCCTCCAAACAAAGCCAGAAGCAAGCAATCAATGCAAGAGCCCTCCAAACAAAGCCAGAAGCAAGCAATCAATGCCAGAGCCTTCCCAACAAAGCCAGAAGCAAGCAATCAATGCCAGAGCCTTCCAAACAAAGCCAGAAGCAAGCAATCAATGTAAGAGCCCTCCAAACAAAGCCAGAAGCAAGCAAGCAATGCCAGAGCCCTCCAAACAAAGCCAGAAGCAAGCAATCAATGTAAGAGCCCTCCAAACAAAGCCAGAAGCAAGCAATCAATGCCAGAGCCTTCCAAACAAAGCCAGAAGCAAGCAATCAATGCCAGAGCCTTCCAAACAAAGCCAGAAGCAAGCAATCAATGTAAGAGCCCTCCAAACAAAGCCAGAAGCAAGCAATCAATGCCAGAGCCTTCCAAACAAAGCCAGAAGCAAGCAATCAATGTAAGAGCCCTCCAAACAAAGCCAGAAGCAAGCAAGCAATGCCAGAGCCCTCCAAACAAAGCCAGAAGCAAGCAATCAATGTAAGAGCCCTCCAAACAAAGCCAGAAGCAAGCAATCAATGCCAGAGCCTTCCAAACAAAGCCAGAAGCAAGCAATCAATGCCAGAGCCTTCCAAACAAAGCCAGAAGCAAGCAATCAATGCCAGAGCCTTCCAAACAAAGCCAGAAGCAAGCAACCAATGTAAGAGCCCTCCAAACAAAGCCAGAAGAAAGCAATCAATGCCAGAGCCTTCCAAACAAAGCCAGAAGCAAGCAATCAATGCCAGAGCCTTCCAAACAAAGCCAGAAGCAAGCAATCAATGCCAGAGCCTTCCAAACAAAGCCAGAAGCAAGCAATCAATGCCAGAGCCTTCCAAACAAAGCCAGAAGCAAGCAATCAATGCCAGAGCCTTCCAAACAAAGCCAGAAGCAAGCAATCAATGCCAGAGCCTTCCAAACAAAGCCAGAAGCAAGCAATCAATGTAAGAGCCCTCCAAACAAAGCCAGAAGCAAGCAATCAATGCCAGAGCCCTCCAAACAAAGCCAGAAGCAAGCAATCAATGCCAGAGCCCTCCAAACAAAGCCAGAAGCAAGCAATCAATGCCAGAGCTTTCCAAACAAAGCCAGAAGCAAGCAATCAATGCCAGAGCCCTCCAAACAATGCCAGAAGCAAGCAATCAATGCCAGAGCCCTCCAAACAATGCCAGAAGCAAGCAATCAATGCCAGAGCCCTCCAAACAATGCCAGAAGCAAGCAATCAATGCCAGGTTCGTCTGTGTGAAAAGCATCGCGGAGGCCAGGATGTAAACAAACACAGTGTTGCCACATTGATCTTTAGAAACAATGGCGGTTGTCTCACGTGAGGTGGTAGGAGGGGGGGGGGGGAGGGGGGTTATAATTATTTTTATATTACGGTGTTGGTGAGGAGTGAGAGAACATGTGAGGGGGGGGGGAGAGAAGGAGAATGATGAAGATAAATAATGAAGATTGGTAGACAGTGAACACACGCTCCCTCCCCCCTCCCCCCACACTGGCTACAATGTACAGGGTATGGGGTGTAATTTCTCAAGATGAGAGAGAGTGTGTGTGTGTGTGTGTGTGTGTGTGTGTGTGTGTGTGTGTGTGTGTGTGTGTGTGTGTGTGTGTGAGAAAGAGAGAGTGTGTACAACGTCATATGCTCAGTGACTAAAATGCTGCCAATGGTGGCAGTGTCACGTATCATGTTCCACTTGTCAAGTATCATGTTCCACTTGTCAAGTATCGTGTTCCACTTGTCAAGTATCATGTTCCACTTGTCAAGTATCGTGTTTCACTTGTCAAGTATCATGTTCCACTTGTCAAGTATCGTGTTCCACTTGTCAAGTATCGTGTTCCACTTGTCAAGTATCATGTTCCACTTGTCAAGTATCATGTTCCACTTGTCAAGTATCATGTTCCACTTGTCAAGTATCATGTTCCACTTGTCAAGTATCATGTTCCACTTGTCAAGTATCGTGTTCCACTTGTCAAGTATCATGTTCCACTTGTCAAGTATCATGTTCCACTTGTCAAGTATCATGTTCCACTTGTCAAGTATCATGTTCCACTTGTCAAGTATCATGTTCCACTTGTCAAGTATCATGTTCCACTTGTCAAGTATCGTGTTCCACTTGTCAAGTATCATGTTCCACTTGTCAAGTATCATGTTCCACTTGTCAAGTATCATGTTCCACTTGTCAAGTATCATGTTCCACTTGTCAAGTATCGTGTTCCACTTGTCAAGTATCATGTTCCACTTGTCAAGTATCATGTTCCACTTGTCAAGTATCGTGTTCCACTTGTCAAGTATCATGTTCCACTTGTCAAGTATCGTGTTCCACTTGTCAAGTATCGTGTTCCACTTGTCTAGTATCATGTTCCACTTGTCAAGTATCATGTTCCACTTGTCAAGTATCATGTTCCACTTGTCAAGTATCAAAGTTCCACATGTCAAGTATCAAAGTTCCACTTGTCAAGTATCAAAGTTCCACATGTCAAGTATCAAAGTTCCACTTGTCAAGTATCAAAGTTCCACTTGTCAAGTATCGTGTTCCACTTGTCAAGTATCAAAGTTCCACTTGTCAAGTATCAAAGTTCCACATGTCAAGTATCGTGTTCCACTTGTCAAGTATCAAAGTTCCACTTGTCAAGTATCAAAGTTCCACTTGTCAAGTATCAAAGTTCACATTGTAAAATAAGACATTCCTCCGGAGGTTGACGAACAGGTGCGGAGGAATTTCATCTGTGTTTACGTTTTCACTGCAGCTGAGCGACAAATCCGGATGTATGCTGCCTCTATATAATAAATCACAGCGGGGGAGCGAATGACTTCAGTTGAAGCATCTATTCGCGTTCGAGTTGAATCCGTTCCTATCAGCTCAGTCATTCCAAGTATTTGGAAATCCCAGGAAATATGTTTGTCCGTTTATCATGTGTGTTACGGAGACCTTGTTTGTCAGTATGTATCTTTACTGTCACAGTATGTATCTCACAGATGTGTCGCTGTGTGACCAGTTCCCCAGAGTGCACTCGGGTGTTGGATACATGGAGTTGTAATACCAGGACAATGCTTCAGGCACTAGCCAAGGTTTGAGTGCTCAAATATCTAGAATGTCGGCCGTGTGACCAACGTTCATATTCTTCAGAGTTTACTGTATATATATATATATATATATATATATATATATATATATATATATATATATATATATATATATATATATATATATATATATAACTGAAAACTCACACCCCAGAAGTGACTCGAACCCATACTCCCAGAAGCAACGCATCTGGTATGTACAAGACGCCTTAATCCACTTGACCATCACGACCGGACAAAATGAGGTGATAGCCGAGGCTATATGAACCACCCCACCGCCGGCACTCGGATAGTTATCTTGGGCATAGCATTTTACCAAATCACCTCATTCTTTGGGGCACACGTGAGGAACACAAATGCGAACAAGCCTGAATGGTCCCCAGGACATATGCAACTGAAAACTCACACCCCAGAAGTGACTCGAACCCATACTCCCAGAAGCAACGCATCTGTGGTCAAGTGGATTAAGGCGTCTTGTACATACCAGATGCGTTGCTTCTGGGAGTATGGGTTCGAGTCACTTCTGGGGTGTGAGTTTTCAGTTGCATATGTCCTGGGGACCATTCAGGCTTGTTCGCATTTGTGTTCCTCACGTGTGCCCCAAAGAATGAGGTGATTTGGTAAAATGCTATGCCCAAGATAACTATCCGAGTGCCGGCGGTGGGGTGGTTCATATAGCCTCGGCTATCACCTCATTTTGTCCGGTCGTGATGGTCAAGTGGATTAAGGCGTCTTGTACATACCAGATGCGTTGCTTCTGGGAGTATGGGTTCGAGTCACTTCTGGGGTGTGAGTTTTCAGTTGCATATGTCCTGGGGACCATTCAGGCTTGTTCGCATATATATATATATATATATATATATATATATATATATATATATATATATATATATATATATATATATATATATATATATATAGTTGTAGGAACTGAAGGAAGATGAAGGAAGACAGGGGGTGGTGAAGGCAGGGCTCCAACTGGGTCAGGGACAGTGACAATATCCTCCAGAACCCTGTCACGACCAGTCACGACCTGTCACGACCAGTCACGACCAGTCACGACCTGTCACGACCTGTCACGACCAGTCACGACCTGTCACGACCAGTCACGACCTGTCACGACCAGTCACGACCTGTCACGACCAGTCACGACCTGTCACGACCTGTCACGACCAGTCACGACCTGTCACGACCAGTCACGACCTGTCACGACCTGTCACGACCAGTCACGACCTGTCACGACCAGTCACGACCTGTCACGACCAGTCACGACCTGTCACGACCAGTGACGACCTGTCACGACCTGTCACGACCAGTCACAACCTGTCACGACCAGTCACGACCAGTCACGACCAGTGACGACCTGTCACGACCAGTGACGACCTGTCACGACCAGTCACGACCTGTCACGACCTGTCACGACCAGTCACGACCTGTCACGACCAGTCACGACCTGTCACGACCTGTCACGACCAGTCACGACCTGTCACGACCAGTCACGACCTGTCACGACCAGTCACGACCTGTCACGACCAGTCACGACCTGTCACGACCAGTCACGACCTGTCACGACCTGTCACGACCAGTCACGACCTGTCACGACCAGTCACGACCTGTCACGACCTGTCACGACCAGTCACGACCTGTCACGACCTGGCATGACTAGTCACGACCTGTCACGACCAGTCACGACCTGTCACGACCAGTCACGACCTGTCACGACCAGTCACGACCTGTCACGACCAGTCACGACCTGTCACGACCAGTCACGACCTGTCACGACCTGTCACGACCAGTCACAACCTGTCACGACCAGTCACGACCAGTCACGACCTGTCACGACCAGTCACGACCTGTCACGACCAGTCACGACCTGTCACGACCTGTCACGACCAGTCACGACCTGTCACGACCAGTCACGACCTGTCACGACCAGTCACGACCTGTCACGACCAATCACGACCTGTCACGACCAGTCACGACCTGTCACGACCTGTCACGACCAGTCACGACCTGTCACGACCAGTCACGACCAGTCACGACCAGTCACGACCTGTCACGACCTGTCACGACCAGTCACGACCAGTCACGACCTGTCACGACCTGTCACGACCAGTCACGACCAGTCACGACCTGTCACGACCTGTCACGACCTGTCACGACCTGTCACGACCTGTCACGACCTGTCACG
>NC_091154.1:8784728-8787228 GCF_040958095.1 Procambarus clarkii
CCAGGAGTGGACTCTCATATGTTAATGTTAGCAGCTGATGCTACACTGATGACGAGGGTTGAGACAGTTGAGCAGTGTTAGATTACCAGCATGACCTGAACACGTTCCAGAGATGGTCCGAGATGTGGCTGCTAGAGTTCAACACTAACAAGTGCAAGGTGATGGAAATGGGGACAGGAGACTATAAGGCCAATACACGACGAAGGTAAACAACCTCCCTATAACGACCATAAACAAAGAGACCTGGGAGTGGACGTAACACCTAATCTATCTCCTGAGGCACATATAAACAGAATAACATCAGCAGCGTACTCTACTCTGACAAAAGTTAGAACATCATTCAGAAACCTAAGTAAGGAGGCATTTAGGGCTCTTTACACTGCCTACGTGAGGCCAGTCTTAGAGTATGCCGCCTCATCATGGAGTCCCCATCTGAAGAAGCATATAAAGAAACTGGAAAAGGTTCAGAAGTTTCCAACGAGACTCTTTCCAGAATTGCGAGAGATAACATATGAAGAGAGACTGAAGGAACTGAACCAGACGACGCTATAAAAGACAGAGAGACATGACAAAGACGTATAAAATACTTAAGAGGGATTGAAAGAGTGGAAACAGAGGAAATGTTTACAATACCAACAGAACAAGGGAGCACGGATGGAAGCTTGAGACTCAGCTGTGTCATAGAGACGTTAGAAACTTTACCTTTAGGGTAATGATAGTAAATGGAATGACCTAAAGGAGCAGGTTGTAGAGGCGGGGCCCGAGAGCCACAGCTCCATACACCAAGTACAAACAGGTGAGCACACGGCCCTCTCTCTCTCTAGACATAAATATAAACAGTGAAAGAAAAATATTTCTTTTAATTACTAAAAGAATGTTTAATTTTGTCAATGATCTTTGTAATAATTTCCTCCATATAAAACATGGACCATTGTTATGGCAACAATGGTTACCTTGGTTACCTTGAGGTGCTTCCGGGGCTTAGTGTCCCCGCGGCCCGGTCGTCGACCAGGCCTCCTGGTTGCTGGACTGATCAACCAGGCTATTAGACGCGGCGGCTCGCAGCCTCACGCATAAGTCATAGCCTGGTTGATCAGGGTGGTGTGTTTTTAGTAGAGTTGTCGTAGCTTTCCTTGTGCGTGTGTTTGTCAGCAGCCTTGGCCAATTAACCTTTGTGGTTGTTTACGTTTAAAGGCATTTGAAGGAATTGGGAATTATTGTGTTTGTTTGTGTTTGTTTTGAGGTCTTGGTGAGCCTTGTTTGTTTGTTTGTTTGTTTGTTTGTTTGTTTGTGTGTGTGTGTGTGTGTGTGTGTGTGTGTGTGTGTGTGTGTGTGTGTGTGTGTGTGTGTGTGTGTGTGTGTGTGTGTGTGTGTGTGTGTGTGTGTGTGAGTGTGTGTGTACTCACCTAGTTGTACTCACCTAGTTGTGTTTGCGGGGGTTGAGCTCTGGCTCTTTGGTCTCGCCTCTCAACCGTCGCATGTGGGTGTGTGTGTGTGCTCACCTATTTGCTCACCTAGTTGTGCTTGCAGGATCGAGCATTGACTCTTGGATCCCGCCTTTCGAGCATCGGTTGTTTACAGCAATGACTCCTGTCCCATTTCCCTATCATACCTGGTTTTAAAATTAGTAATAGTATTTGCTTCCACAACCTGTTCCTGAAGTGCATTCCATTTTCCCACTACTCTCACGCTAAAAGAAAACTTCCTAACATCTCTGTGACTCATCTGAGTTTCAAGCTTCCATCCATGTCCTCTCGTTCTGTTATTATTACGTGTGAACATTTCATCTATTTCCACTTTATCAATTCCCCTGAGTATTTTATATGTCCCTATCATATCTCCTCTCTCCCTTCTTTTCTCTAGTGTCGTTAGGTTCAGTTCCTTCAGCCGCTCTTCATATCCCATCCCTCGTAACTCTGGGACAAGCCTCGTCGCAAACCTCTGAACCTTCTCCAGTTTCTTTATGTGTTTCTTCAGGTGGGGGCTTCATGATGGCGCGGCATACTCTAAGACGGGTCTCACGTAGGCAGTGTAAAGCGCCCTAAAAGCCTCCTCATTTAGGTTTCTGAATGAAGTTCTAATTTTCGCCAGTGTAGAGTACGCTGCTGTCGTTATCCTATTTATATGTGCCTCAGGAGTTAGATTAGGTGTCACATCCACTCCCAGGTCTCTTTCTCGAATCGTTACAGGTAGGCTGTTCCCCTTCATTGTGTACTGTCCCTTTGGTCTCCTGTCACCTGATCCCATTTCCATAACTTTACATTTACTGGTGTTAAACTCCAGTAGCCATTTCCCTGACCATCTCTGCAGTGTGTGTGTGTGTGTGTGTGTGTGTGTGTGTGTGTGTGTGTGTGTGTGTGTGTGTGTGTGTGTGTGTGTGTGTGTGTGTGTGTGTGTGTGTGTGTGTGTGTGTGTGTGTGTGTGTGTGTGTGTGTGTGTGGGTGTGTGTGTGTGTGTGTGTGTACTCACCTAGTTGTGCTTGCGGGGGTTGAGCTCTGGC
>NC_091154.1:8792228-8819728 GCF_040958095.1 Procambarus clarkii
GCACAAGAGAGCGGGAGAGAGCGCGGGAGAGCACAAGAGAGCGCAAGAGAGCACAAGAGAGCGCGAGAGAGTGGGAGAGAGCGCGGGAGAGCACAAGAGAGCACAAGAGAGCGCGAGAGAGCACAAGAGAGCACAAGAGAGCACAAGAGAGCGCGAGAGAGCACAAGAGAGCACAAGAGAGCGCGAGAGAGCACAAGAGAGCGCGGGAGAGCACAAGAGAGCGCGAGAGAGCACAAGAGAGCGCGAGAGAGCGCAAGAGAGTGGGAGAGAGCGCGGGAGAGCACTAGAGAGCCCTCAGCCAGTCTGGCCCGTCGACTAACAAGGCACTTAGAGGTCACCCACTCGGCCACTCCTCCCAGCCTCCTCTGTGCAATTATATTTTGCTCTTGTGAGTTGAGAGTTAAGTCAAGAGGCCACCTTGTCTCTGTCTCTCTCTGTCTCTCTCTCTGGGTCGTTGTTTGCCCTTGTTAAGGTCCTCTTGTTTGTTGCTGTTTGTCGTGGGCTCGACGGTCTTCCTTACACTAACACACACACACACACACACACACACACACACACACACACACACACACACACACACACACAGATGAGAAACCCATGGTTTAATCAGAGATGTAAGCTAGCTAAGCAGCAAAGTAAAAGGGCATGGAGAAACTATTGAAATAACAGGACACTGGAGAGCAGAGAAAGATACCAGAATGCCAGGAATGAATATGTCAGGATGAGAAGAGAGGCAGAAAGACAATACGAAAATGACATCGCAAGCAAGGCAAAGACTCAGCCTAAATTGTTGCATAGCCACATTAGGAGAAAAACAACAGTAAAGGAACAGGTTATGAAATTAAGGTTAGGGGCAGAAGGATTCACTACAAATGACAAGGAAGTGTGTGAGGAACTGAATAAGAAATTCCAGGAGGTCTTCACCTTAGAGCAAGGAGAAATTCCAGAGATAAGAGAGGGAATAGCTAACCAGGAACCACTGGAAGAGTTTGAGATTACCAGCGGGGAAGTAAGGAAGTGTTTACTAGAGTTGGATGTGACAAAGGCTATAGGTCCAGATGGAATCTCCCCTTGGATACTAAAGGAAGGAACAGAAGAACTGTGCCTGCCACTCTCCATAGTGTATAACAAATCACTGGCAACAGGGGAACTGCCAGATATATGGAAAGCAGCTAACGTAGTCCCGATATACAAGAAAAGGGATAGACAGGAGGCGCTGAACTACAGGCCAGTGTCCCTAACCTGCATACCATGCAAGCTGATGGAGAAGATTGGGCGAAGAAAGCTAGTGGAGCATCTCAGGGATGGCAGGTCCTGCCTCACAGGGTTACTTGAATTCTACGACCAGGCAACAAAAATAAGGCAAGAAAGAGAAGGGTGGGCAGACTGCATATTTTTGGATTGTCAGAAAGCCTTTGATACAGTGCCACACAAGAGGCTAGTGCGAAAGCTGGAGATGCAGGCTGGAGTGAAAGGGAAGGTACTCCGGTGGATAGAGGAGTACCTAAGTAACAGGAGACAACGAGTCTGTGTGAGGGGTGAGGTCTCAGATTGGCGAGACGTTACAAGTGGAGTCCCGCAGGGGTCAGTCCTTGGACCTATACTGTTTCTGGTATATGTAAATGATCTCCCAAAGGGTATAGAATCGTTCCTCTCAATGTTTGCTGATGATGCAAAAATTATGAGGAGGATTGAAACAGAGGACGATAGTAAGAGGCTACAAGATGACCTAGACAGACTGAGTGAATGGTCCACCAAATGGCTGTTGAAGTTCAACCCGAGTAAATGCAAAGTAATGAAACTAGGCAGTGGAAACAGGAGGTCAGACACAGGATACAGAATAGGAGATGAAGTACTTAATGAAACAGACAGAGAGAAAGATCTAGGAGTTGATATCACACCAAACCTGTCTCCTGAAGCCCACATAAAAAGAATAACGTCTGCGGCATATGCGAGGCTGGCTAACATCAGAACGGCGTTCAGGAACCTGTGTAAGGAATCATTCAGAATCTTGTACACCACATATGTAAGACCAATCCTGGAGTATGCAGCCCCAGCATGGAGCCCGTACCTTGTCAAGCACAAGACGAAGCTGGAAAAAGTCCAAAGGTATGCTACTAGACTAGTCCCAGAATTAAGAGGCATGAGTTACGAGGAAAAGCTGCGGGAAATGCACCTTACGCCACTGGAAGACAGAAGAGTATGGGAAGACATGATCACAACCTACAAAATCCTCAGAGGAATCGACCGGGTAAACAAGGATAAACTATTCAACACTGGTGGGACGCGAACAAGGGGACACAGGTGGAAACTGAGTACCCACATGAGCCACAGAGACGTTAGAATGAACTTTTTCAGTGTCAGAGAAGTTAACAGGTGGAATGCATTAGGCAGTGATGTGGTGGAGGCTGACTCCATACACAGTTTACAATGTAGATATGATAGAGCCCAGTAGGCTCAGGAACCTGTACAGCAGTTGATTGACGGTTGAGAGGCGGGACCAAAGAGCCAGAGCTCAACCCCCGCAAGCACAACAAGGTGACCACACGCCGCCTCGGGTCCAGGCCGCTGGCGTCAACACCTTGAAAGATAAGAACAAAAATAAGAGAGAGAGAAAGAAATATAGATTATTATGAGTGTCTTGACAGATGAGGAGCACCTTGAGCCCTCTTCTCTAGGGACACGGGTCCTCCCAGTGGTCCCCAGCTCTTAGTCTCTCTCTTATCCCAGCTCTTAGTCTCATATCCCAGCTCTTAGTTTGTCTCTTATCCCAGCCCTTAGTCTGTCTCATATCCCAGCTCTTAGTCTGTCTCATATCCCAGCTCTTAGTCTGTCTCTTATCCCAGCTCTTAGTCTGTCTCTTATCCCAGTTCTTAGTCTGTCTCTTATCCCAGCTCTTAGTCTCATATCCCAGCTCTTAGTTTGTCTCTTATCCCAGCTCTTAGTCTGTCTCATATCCCTGCTCTTAGTCTGTCTCATATCCCAGCTCTTAGTCTGTCTCTTATCCCAGCTCTTAGTCTGTCTCTTATCCTAGCTCTTAGTCTCATATTCCAGCTCTTAGTCTGTCTCTTATCCCAGCTCTTAGTCTCATATCCCAGCTCTTAGTCTGTCTCATATCCCAGCTCTTAGTCTCATATCCCAGCTCTTAGTCTGTCTCATATCCCAGCTCTTAGTCTCATATCCCAGCTGTTAGTCTCATATCCCAGCTCTTAGTCTGTCTCATATCCCAGCTCTTAGTCTCATATCCCAGCTCTTAGTCTGTCTCATATCCCAGCTCTTAGTCTCATATCCCAGCTCTTAGTCTCATATCCCAGCTCTTAGTCTCATATCCCAGCTCTTAGTCTGTCTCTTATCCCAGCTCTTAGTCTCATATCCCAGCTCTTAGTCTGTCTCATATCCCAGCTCTTAGTCTATCTCTTATCCTAGCTCTTAGTCTGTCTCTTATCCCAGCTCTTAGTCTGTCTCTTATCCCAGCTCTTAGTCTGTCTCTTATCCCAGCTCTTAGTCTGTCTCTTATCCCAGCTCTTAGTCTGTCTCTTATCCCAGCTCTTAGTCTCATATCCCAGCTCTTAGTCTCATATCCCAGCTCTTAGTCTGTCTCATATCCCAGCTCTTAGTCTGTCTCATATCCCAGCTCTTAGTCTGTCTCTTATCCCAGCTCTTAGTCTCATATCCCAGCTCTTAGTCTGTCTCATATCCCAGCTCTTAGTCTGTCTCATATCCCAGCTCTTAGTCTGTCTCATATCCCAGCTCTTAGTCTGTCTCTTATCCTAGCTCTTAGTTTGTCTCTTATCCTAGCTCTTAGTATGTCTCATATCCCAGCTCTTAGTCTGTCTCTTATCCCAGCTCTTAGTCTCATATCCCAGCTCTTAGTCTGTCTCATATCCCAGCTCTTAGTCTGTCTCATATCCCAGCTCTTAGTCTGTCTCATATCCCAGCTCTTTGTCTGTCTCTTATCCTAGCTCTTAGTCTGTCTCATATCCCAGCTCTTAGTCTGTCTCTTATCCCAGCTCTTAGTCTGTCTCTTATCCCAGCTCTTAGTCTGTCTCTTATCCCAGCTCTTAGTCTGTCTCATATCCCAGCTCTTAGTCTCATATCCCAGCTCTTAGTCTGTCTCATATCCCAGCTCTTAGTCTGTCTCTTATCCTAGCTCTTAGTCTGTCTCTTATCCCAGCTCTTAGTCTGTCTCTTATCCCTGCTCTTAGTCTCATATCCCAGCTCTTAGTCTGTCTCATATCCCAGCTCTTAGTCTGTCTCTTATCCTAGCTCTTAGTCTGTCTCTTATCCCAGCTCTTAGTCTGTCTCTTATCCCAGCTCTTAGTCTCATATCCCAGCTCTTAGTCTGTCTCTTATCCCAGATCTTAGTCTGTCTCTTATCCCAGCTCTTAGTCTCATATCCCAGCTCTTAGTCTGTCTCATATCCCAGCTCTTAGTCTCATATCCCAGCTCTTAGTCTGTCTCTTATCCCAGATCTTAGTCTGTCTCTTATCCTAGCTCTTAGTCTGTCTCTTATCCCAGCTCTTAGTCTGTCTCTTATCCCAGCTCTTAGTCTCATATCCCAGCTCTTAGTCTGTCTCTTATCCCAGATCTTAGTCTGTCTCATATCCCAGCTCTTAGTCTCATATCCCAGCTCTTAGTCTGTCTCATATCCCAGCTCTTAGTCTCATATCCCAGCTCTTAGTCTGTCTCATATCCCAGCTCTTAGTCTGTCTCTTATCCTAGCTCTTAGTCTGTCTCATATCCCAGCTCTTAGTCCGTCTCATATCCCAGCTCTTAGTCTGTCTCATATTCCAGCTCTTAGTCTCATATCCCAGCTCTTAGTCTGTCTCTTATCCCATCTCTTAGTCTGTCTCTTATCCCAGCTCTTAGTCTGTCTCATATCCCAGCTCTTAGTCTCATATCCCAGCTCTTAGTCTGTCTCATATCCCAGCTCTTAGTCTGTCTCTTATCCTAGCTCTTAGTCTGTCTCTTATCCCAGCTCTTAGTCTGTCTCTTATCCCAGCTCTTAGTCTCATATCCCAGCTCTTAGTCTGTCTCATATCCCAGCTCTTAGTCTGTCTCTTATCCTAGCTCTTAGTCTGTCTCTTATCCCAGCTCTTAGTCTGTCTCTTATCCCAGCTCTTAGTCTCATATCCCAGCTCTTAGTCTGTCTCTTATCAAAGCTCTTAGTCTGTCTCTTATCCCAGCTCTTAGTCTGTCTCATATCCCAGCTCTTAGTCTCATATCCCAGCTCTTAGTCTGTCTCATATCCCAGCTCTTAGTCTCATATCCCAGCTCTTAGTCTGTCTCATATCCCAGCTCTTAGTCTGTCTCTTATCCTAGCTCTTAGTCTGTCTCATATCCCAGCTCTTAGTCCGTCTCATATCCCAGCTCTTAGTCTGTCTCATATTCCAGCTCTTAGTCTCATATCCCAGCTCTTAGTCTGTCTCATATTCCAGCTCTTAGTCTCATATCCCAGCTCTTAGTCTGTCTCATATCCCAGCTCTTAGTCTCACATTTCAGCTATTAGTCTGTCTCATATCCCAGCTCTTAGTCTGTCTCATATCCCAGCTCTTAGTCTGTCTCTTATCCCAGCCCTTAGTCTCACATTTCAGCTATTAGTCTGTCTTATATCCCAGCTCTTATTCTATCTCTTATCCCAGCTCTTAGTCTCACATTTCAGCTATTAGTCTGTCTCATATCCCAGCTCTTAGTCTCACATTTCAGCTATTAGTCTGTCTTATATCCCAGCTCTTAGTCTGTCTCATATCCCAGCTCTTATTCTATCTCTTATCCCAGCTCTTAGTCTCACATTTCAGCTATTAGTCTGTCTCATATCCCAGCTCTTAGTCTCACATTTCAGCTATTAGTCTGTCTTATATCCCAGCTCTTAGTCTGTCTCATATCCCAGCTCTTATTCTATTTCTTATCCCAGCTCTTAGTCTCACATTTCAGCTCTTAGTCTGTCTCATATCCCAGCTCTTATTCTATCTCTTATCCCAGCTCTTAGTCTCACATTTCAGCTATTAGTCTGTCTCATATCCCAAAGCTTTGCATCCTGCTACCAACCCCCGTTCGACTCCCACCAGCTACGAGAATGAATGTTTCGGGGTTCGAACCGAGAAGAAAACGGCGTCGAAAACAGTGAAATCTTCCCTGGCTCCGTGGATGGCGGGGCGACGGCTCCGAGCCCTCCAGTGACCCTGCTTCGAGCCCCAGGGAGCAGGGAAGGGAAGTGGAAGAGGAATAAATGATCATACACGAGGATAATATATATATATATATATATATATATATATATATATATATATATATATATATATATATATATATATATATATTATTAAATATGACCGAAAAAGTAAGATTAATAATTCTAACACGAATTTTCTCAATCTTTCGTACATTACGCTTCACTGTTGGAGGTAAATCAAAAATCACTTCTCCAAAATTCATTTTTATTTCTAGTCTGACGCGACACGGGCGCGTTTCGTAAAACTTATTACATTTTCAAAGACTTCACAAATACACAACTGATTAGAACTTACGTCTCTCTGATATTATATCTACATTTGAGTGAGGTGGGAAGGATGATGTGGCATAACACAAGACAGAACAGGGGGGGATATTAATAGGATATTAAAAGTATCAACACAAGACAGAACAGAAACAATGGGTATTGAATAGAAGTGTTTGTAGAAAGCCTATTGGTCCATATTTCTTGATGCTTCTATATTGGAGCGGAGTCTTGAGGTGGGTAGAATATAGTTGTGCAATAATTGGCTGTTGATTGCTGGTGTTGACTTCTTGATGTGTAGTGCCTCGCAAACGTCAAGCCGCCTGCTATCGCTGTATCTATCGATGATTTCTGTGTTGTTTACTAGGATTTCTCTGGCGATGGTTTGGTTATGGGAAGAGATTATATGTTCCTTAATGGAGCCCTGTTGCTTATGCATCGTTAAACGCCTAGAAAGATATGTTGTTGTCTTGCTTATATACTGGGTTTTTTGGAGCTTACAGTCCCCAAGTGGGCATTTGAAGGCATAGACGACGTTAGTCTCTTTTAAAGCGTTCTGTTTTGTGTCTGGAGAGTTTCTCATGAGTAGGCTGGCCGTTTTTCTGGTTTTATAGTAAATCGTCAGTTGTATCCTCTGATTTTTGTCTGTAGGGATAACGTTTCTATTAACAATATCTTTCAGGACCCTTTCCTCCGTTTTATGAGCTGTGGAAAAGAAGTTCCTGTAAAATAGTCTAATAGGGGGTATAGGTGTTGTGTTAGTTGTCTCTTCAGAGGTATCATCAAGACATATCATACACATTAAGAAGTCAACACCAGCAATCAACAGCCAATTATTGCACAACTATACTCTACCCACCTCAAGACTCCGCTCCAATATAGAAGCATCAAGAAATATGGACCAATAGGCTTTCTACAAACACTTCTATTCAATACCCATTGTTTCGTGTTCTGTCTTGTGTTGATGAAATTAATACCCTATTAAATACCACCTCACCCCATCCACCTTACTCAAATGTAGATATAAACAAATCGGAGATATGTAAGTTCTATTCAGTTGTGTATTTGTGAAGTCTTTGAAAATGTAATAAGTTTTACGAAACGCGCCCGTGTCGCGTCAGACTAGAAATAAAAATGAATTTTGGAGAAGTGATTTTTGATTTACCTCCAACAGTGAAGCGTAATGTACGAAAGATTGAGAAAATTCGTGTTAGAATTATTAATCTTACTTTTTCGGTCATATTTAATAATATATGTCTACAGGAAAGACTGCTACCAAAATATACTAATATATATATATATATATATATATATATATATATATATATATATGTCGTACCTAATAGCCAGAACGCACTTCTCAGCCTACTATTCAAGGCCCGATTTGCCTAATAAGCCAAGTTTTCATGAATTAATGTTTTTTCGTCTACCTAACCTACCTAACCTAACCTAACCTAACTTTTTTTGGCTACCTAACCTAACCTTACCTATAAATATAGGTTAGGTTAGGTTAGGTAGGGTTGGTTAGGTTCGGTCATATATCTACGTTAATTTTAACTCCAATAAAAAAAAATTGACCTCATACATAGAGAAAAGGGTTGCTTTATCATTTCATAAGAAAAAAATTATAGTAAATATATTAATTCAGGAAAACTTGGCTTATTAGGCAAATCGGGCCTTGAATAGTAGGCTGAGAAGTGAGTTCTGGCTACTAGGTACGACATATATATATATATATATATATATATATATATACACCTTCAATAACTGGGGGCTCCAGAAGCTTCAGTGGCGACGTTGAATACATTCTTTGGGGGCATGGGGAGGGATTCGAACCCTGGGGATCAGGGTTGGAACTAGCTCCCAGAGGGGCCGGGAACGCTGCCTCATATACATTGATATTTCCACGTGATATCACCAGGGACCGGGGGGAGTCGAAGCCTGGTACTGCGGTTGAGAGCGGGGGAGAGAAGGAATACCTTTTGGAACTTTAGGTAAAGATGGGCTTCGATCCCCTGGTTGGTAGTGCTGAGAGAGAGAGAGAGAGAGAGAGAGAGAGAGAGAGAGAGAGAGAGAGAGAGAGAGAGAGAGAGAGAGAGAGAGAGAGAGAGAGAGAGAGAGAGAGAGAGAGAGAGAGAGAGAGAGAGAGAGAGAGAGAGAGAGAGAGAGAGAGAGAGAGAGAGAGAGAGAGAGAGAGAGAGAGACGTGTTTAACACTGTTCAAACACTATGAGCCAAACTATAAAATGCTTGTTAATAGGTGTATGTACTCACCTAGTTGTGCTTGCGGGGGTTGAGCTCTGGCTCTTTGGTCCCGCCTCTCAACTGTCAATCAACTGGTGTACAGGTTCCTGAGCCTATTGGGCTCTATCATATCTACATTGTAAACTGTGTATGGAGTCACCCTTCACCACATCACTGCCTAATACATTCCATCTGTTAACTACTCTGACACTGAAAAAGTTCTTTCTAACGTCTCTGTGGCTCATGTGGGTACTCAGTTTCCACCTGTGTCCCCTTGTTCGCGTCCCACCAGTGTTGAATAGTTTATCCTTGTTTACCCGGTCGATTCCCCTGAGGATTTTGTAGGTTGTGATCATGTCCCTCCTTACTCTTCTGTCTTCCAGTGTCGTAAGGTGCATTTCCCGCAGCCTTTCCTCGTAACTCATGCCTCTTAGTTCTGGGACTAGTCTAGTGGCATACCTTTGTACTTTTTCCAGCTTCGTCTTGTGCTTGACAAGGTACGGGCTCCATGCTGGGGTTGCATACTCCAGGATTGGTCTTACATATGTGGTGTACAAGATTCTGAATGATTCCTTACACAGGTTCCTGAACGCTGTTCTGATGTTAGCCAGCCTCGCATATGCCGCAGACGTTATTCTCTTTATGTGGGCTTCAGGAGACAGGTTTGGTGTGATATCAACTCCTAGATCTTTCTCTCTGTCTGTTTCATTAAGTACTTCATCTCCTATTCTGTATCCTGTGTTTGGCCTCCTGTTTCCACCGCCTAGTTTCATTACTTTGCATTTACTCGGGTTGAACTTCAACAGCCATTTGTTGGACCATTCACTCAGTCTATCTAGGTCATCTTGTAGCCTCTTACTATCGTCCTCTGTTTCAATCCTCCTCATAATTTTTGCATCATCAGCAAACATTGAGAGAAACGATTCTATACCCTTTGGGAGATCATTTACATATATCAGAAGCAGTATAGGTCCAAGGACCGACCCCTGCGGTACTCCACTCGTAACGTCTCGCCAATCTGAGACCTCACCCCTCACACTGACTCGTTGTCTCCTGTTACTTAGGTACCCCTCTATCCACCGGAGTACCTTCCCTTTCACTCCAGCCTGCATCTCCAGCTTTTTCACTAGCCTCTTGTGTGGCACTGTATCAAAGGCTTTCAGACAGTCCAAAAATGTGCAGTCTGCCCACCCTTCTCTTTCTTGCCTTATTTTTGTTGCCTGGTCGTAGAATTCAAGTGTGTTCGTTCAATCGTAAGGAGTGTGTGTAATCACCTATTTGTGCTTGCAGGATCGACCATTGACTCTTGGATCCCACCTTTCGAGCATCGGTTGTTTACAGCATTGACTCCTATCCAATTTCCCTATCATACCTGGTTTTAAAATTAGTAATAGTATTTGCTTCCACAACCTGTTCCTGAAGTGCATTCCATTTTCCCACTACTCTCACGCTAAAAGAAAACTTCCTAACATCTCTGTGACTCATCTGAGTTTCAAGCTTCCATCCATGTCCCCTCGTTCTGTTACTATTCCGTGCGAACATTTCGTCTATGTCCACTCTGTCAATCCCTCTGAGTATTTTATACGTTCCTATCATGTCCCCCCTCTCCCTTCTTCTTTCTAGTGTCGTAAGGCTCAGTTCATTCAGGCGCTCCTCATACCCCATCACTTGTAACTCTGGGACGAGTCTTGTTGCAAACCTCTGAACCTTTTCCAGTTTCATTATATGCTTCTTCAGATGGGGACTCCATGATGAGGCGACATACTCTAAGACTGGCCTCACGTAGGCAGTGTAAAGCGCCCTAAATGCCTCCTTACTTAGGTTTCTGAATGATGTTCTAACTTTTGCCAGTGTAGAGTACGCTGCTGTCGTTATCCTATTTATATGTGTGTCTGTGTGCGTGTGTGTATGCGTGCGCACGTGTGTGTGTGTGTGTGTGTGTGTGTGTGTGTGTGTATGTGTGTGTGTGTGTGTGTGTGTGTGTGTGTGTGTGTGTGTGTGTGTGTGTGTGTGTGTGTGTGTGTGTGTGTGCGAGCGTGCGTGCGTGTGCGTGTGCGTGCGCGCGTGCGTGTGTGGACTGGATATCCATCAACTTCCCTTAATAGAAATTCCTTTTGAATTCTCCGTTTTCTTTGTGCACCTTCATCCTCTTTCACGGCGTTTCCTCTCTCAATACCATCCCATATGGAGGAGAGAGAGAGAGAGAGAGAGAGAGAGAGAGAGAGAGAGAGAGAGAGAGAGAGAGAGAGAGAGAGAGAGAGAGAGAGAGAGAGAGAGAGAGAGAGAGAGAGAGACAGAGTGCCTCCAGGAATTCTTTTCCTGAATTTGAGGGGAAACCATTGAAAAAATTTCCAAGCTTGTGATTGGTCGCAATTTATTTTTTACTGTCCCCTATTGGTCCATGGTGATGGGTATAGTGGGTCATGTATAGTGTGGTGGGACATGTATAGTGTGGTGGGACATGTATAGTGTGGTGGGTCATGTATAGTGTGGTGGGACATGTATAGTGTGGTGGGTCATGTATAGTGTGGTGGGACATGTATAGTGTGGTGGGACATGTATAGTGTGGTGGGACATGTATAGTGTGGTGGGACATGTATAGTGTGGTGGGTCATGTATAGTGTGGTGGGACATGTATAGTGTGGTGGGTCATGTATAGTGTGGTGGGACATGTATAGTGTGGTGGGTCATGTATAGTGTGGTGGGACATGTATAGTGTGGTGGGTCATGTATAGTGTGGTGGGACATGTATAGTGTGGTGGGACATGTATAGTGTGGTGGGTCATGTATAGTGTGGTGGGACATGTATAGTGTAGTGGGACATGTATAGTGTGGTGGGACATGTATAGTGTGGTGGGTCATGTATAGTGTGGTGGGACATGTATAGTGTGGTGGGACATGTATAGTGTGGTGGGACATGTATAGTGTGGTGGGTCATGTATAGTGTGGTGGGTCATGTATAGTGTGGTGGGTCATGTATAGTGTGGTAGGACATGTATAGTGTGGTGGGTCATGTATAGTGTGGTGGGACATGTATAGTGTGGTGGGACATGTATAGTGTGGTGGGACATGTATAGTGTGGTGGGACATGTATAGTGTGGTGGGTCATGTATAGTGTGGTGGGACATGTATAGTGTAGTGGGACATGTATAGTGTGGTGGGACATGTATAGTGTGGTGGGTCATGTATAGTGTGGTGGGACATGTATAGTGTGGTGGGTCATGTATAGTGTGGTGGGACATGTATAGTGTGGTGGGTCATGTATAGTGTGGTGGGACATGTATAGTGTGGTGGGACATGTATAGTGTGGTGGGACATGTATAGTGTGGTGGGACATGTATAGTGTGGTGGGTCATGTATAGTGTGGTGGGACATGTATAGTGTAGTGGGACATGTATAGTGTGGTGGGACATGTATAGTGTGGTGGGTCATGTATAGTGTGGTGGGACATGTATAGTGTGGTGGGTCATGTATAGTGTGGTGGGACATGTATAGTGTGGTGGGACATGTATAGTGTGGTGGGTCATGTATAGTGTGGTGGGTCATGTATAGTGTGGTGGGTCATGTATAGTGTGGTGGGACATGTATAGTGTGGTGGGTCATGTATAGTGTGGTGGGTCATGTATAGTGTGGTGGGACAAGTATAGTGTGGTGGGACATGTATAGTGTGGTGGGTCATGTATAGTGTGGTGGGACATGTATAGTGTGGTGGGTCATGTATAGTATGGTGGGTCATGTATAGTGTGGTGGGTCATGTATAGTGTGGTGGGACATGTATAGTATGGTGGGTCATGTATAGTGTGGTGGGACAAGTATAGTGTGGTGGGACATGTATAGTGTGGTGGGTCATGTATAGTGTGGTGGGACATGTATAGTGTGGTGGGTCATGTATAGTGTGGTGGGTCATGTATAGTGTGGTGGGTCATGTATAGTGTGGTGGAACATGTATAGTATGGTGGGTCATGTATAGTGTGGTGGGACAAGTATAGTGTGGTGGGACATGTATAGTGTGGTGGGACATGTATAGTGTGGTGGGACATGTATAGTGTGGTGGGACATGTATAGTGTGGTGGGACATGTATAGTGTGGTGGGACATGTATAGTGTGGTGGGACATGTATAGTGTGGTGGGACATGTATAGTGTGGTGGGACATGTATAGTGTGGTGGGACATGTATAGTGTGGTGGGTCATGTATAGTGTGGTGGGACATGTATAGTGTGGTGGGTCATGTATAGTGTGGTGGGACATGTATAGTGTGGTGGGACATGTATAGTATGGTGGGACATGTATAGTGTGGTGGGACATGTATAGTGTGGTGGGACATGTATAGTGTGGTGGGACATGTAGAGTGTGGTGGGTCATGTATAGTGTGGTGGGACATGTATAGTGTGGTGGGACATGTATAGTGTGGTGGGTCATGTATAGTGTGGTGGGACATGTATAGTGTGGTGGGTCATGTATAGTGTGGTGGGTACATGTATAGTGTGGTGGGTCATGTATAGTGTGGTGGGACATGTATAGTGTGGTGGGTCATGTATAGTGTGGTGGGACATGTATAGTGTGGTGGGACATGTATAGTGTGGTGGGTCATGTATAGTGTGGTGGGTCATGTATAGTGTGGTGGGTCATGTATAGTGTGGTGGGACATGTATAGTGTGGTGGGACATGTATAGTGTGGTGGGTCATGTATAGTGTGGTGGGACATGTATAGTGTGGTGGGTCATGTATAGTGTGGTGGGTCATGTATAGTGTGGTGGGTCATGTATAGTGTGGTGGGTCATGTATAGTGTGGTGGGTCATGTATAGTGTGGTGGGACATGTATAGTGTGGTGGGACATGTATAGTGTGGTGGGTCATGTATAGTGTGGTGGGACATGTATAGTGTGGTGGGACATGTATAGTGTGGTGGGACATGTATAGTGTGGTGGGTCATGTATAGTGTGGTGGGACATGTATAGTGTGGTGGGTCATGTATAGTGTGGTGGGACATGTATAGTGTGGTGGGTCATGTATAGTGTGGTGGGACATGTATAGTGTGGTGGGACATGTATAGTGTGGTGGGACATGTATAGTGTGGTGGGACATGTATAGTGTGGTGGGTCATGTATAGTGTGGTGGGACATGTATAGTGTGGTGGGACATGTATAGTGTGGTGGGACATGTATAGTGTGGTGGGACATGTATAGTGTGGTGGGACATGTATAGTGTGGTGGGTCATGTATAGTGTGGTGGGACATGTATAGTGTGGTGGGTCATGTATAGTGTGGTGGGACATGTATAGTGTGGTGGGACATGTATAGTGTGGTGGGACATGTATAGTGTGGTGGGACATGTATAGTGTGGTGGGTCATGTATAGTGTGGTGGGACATGTATAGTGTGGTGGGACATGTATAGTGTGGTGGGACATGTATAGTGTGGTGGGTCATGTATAGTGTGGTGGGACATGTATAGTGTGGTGGGTCATGTATAGTGTGGTGGGACATGTATAGTGTGGTGGGTACATGTATAGTGTGGTGGGACATGTATAGTGTGGTGGGTCATGTATAGTGTGGTGGGACATGTATAGTGTGGTGGGTACATGTATAGTGTGGTGGGACATGTATAGTGTGGTGGGTCATGTATAGTGTGGTGGGACATGTATAGTGTGGTGGGACATGTATAGTGTGGTGGGTCATGTATAGTGTGGTGGGACATGTATAGTGTGGTGGGTCATGTATAGTGTGGTGGGACATGTATAGTGTGGTGGGTCATGTATAGTGTGGTGGGACATGTATAGTGTGGTGGGTCATGTATAGTGTGGTGGGGACATGTATAGTGTGGTGGGACATGTATAGTGTGGTGGGTACATGTATAGTGTGGTGGGACATGTATAGTGTGGTGGGTCATGTATAGTGTGGTGGGACATGTATAGTGTGGTGGGTCATGTATAGTGTGGTGGACATGTATAGTATGGTGGGTCATGTATAGTGTGGTGGGACAAGTATAGTGTGGTGGGACATGTATAGTGTGGTGGGACATGTATAGTGTGGTGGGACATGTATAGTGTGGTGGGACATGTATAGTGTGGTGGGACATGTATAGTGTGGTGGGACATGTATAGTGTGGTGGGACATGTATAGTGTGGTGGGACATGTATAGTGTGGTGGGACATGTATAGTGTGGTGGGACATGTATAGTGTGGTGGGACATGTATAGTGTGGTGGGTCATGTATAGTGTGGTGGGACATGTAGAGTGTGGTGGGTCATGTATAGTGTGGTGGGACATGTATAGTGTGGTGGGACATGTATAGTATGGTGGGACATGTATAGTGTGGTGGGACATGTATAGTGTGGTGGGACATGTATAGTGTGGTGGGACATGTAGAGTGTGGTGGGTCATGTATAGTGTGGTGGGACATGTATAGTGTTGTGGGACATGTATATTTTGGTGGGACATGTATAGTGTGGTGGGACATGTAGAGTGTGGTGGGTCATGTATAGTGTGGTGGGACATGTATAGTGTGGTGGGACATGTATAGTGCGGTGGGACATGTATAGTGTGGTGGGACATGTATAGTGTGGTGGGTCATGTATAGTGTGGTGGGACATGTATAGTGTGGTGGGTCATGAATAGTGTGGTGGGACATGTATAGTATGGTGGGTCATGTATAGTGTGGTGGGACATGTATAGTGTGGTGGGTCATGTATAGTGTGGTGGGACATGTATAGTGTGGTGGGTCATGTATAGTGTTGTGGGACATGTATAGTATCGTGGGTCATGTATAGTGTGGTGGGACATGTATAGTGTGGTGGGTCATGTATAGTGTGGTGGGACATGTATAGTGTGGTGGGTCATGTATGGTGTGGTGGGTCATGTATAGTATGGTGGGTCATGTATAGTGTGGTGGGACATGTATGGTGTGGTGGGTCATGTATAGTGTGGTGGGTCATGTATAGTGTGGTGGGACATGTATAGTGTGGTGGGACATGTATAGTGTGGTGGGTCATGTATAGTGTGGTGGGACATGTAGAGTGTGGTGGGTCATGTATAGTGTGGTGGGTCATGTATAGTGTGGTGGGTCATGTATAGTGTGGTGGGACTGAATTGGACCTTAAGAAAATATAATTGGACCCCAGGAGAGAATAATTGGACCCCAAGAGAGAATAATTGGACCCCAAGAGAGAGTAATCGGACCCCAAGAGAGGATAATCGGACCCCAAGAGAGAGTATTTGGACCCCAAGAGAGAATAATCGGACCCAAAGAGAGTAATCGGACCCCAAGGGAGAATAATCGGACCCCAAGAGAGGATAATCGGACCCCAAGAGAGTAATCGGACCCCAAGGGAGAATAATCGGACCCCAAGAGAGGATAATCGGACCCCAAGAGAGTAATCGGACCCCAAGAGAGTAATCGTACCCCAAGGGAGAATAATCGGACCCCAAGAGAGGATAATCGGACCCCAAGAGAGTAATCGGACCCCAAGAGAGAATAATTGGACCCCAAGAGAGAATAATTGGACCCCAAGAGAGAGTAATCGGACCCCAAGAGAGGATAATCGGACCCCAAGAGAGAGTATTTGGACCCCAAGAGAGAATAATCGGACCCCAAGAGAGTAATCGGACCCCAAGGGAGAATAATCGGACCCCAAGAGAGGATAATCGGACCCCAAGAGAGTAATCGGACCCCAAGGGAGAATAATCGGACCCCAAGAGAGGATAATCGGACCCCAAGAGAGTAATCGGACCCCAAGAGAGTAATCGTACCCCAAGGGAGAATAATCGGACCCCAAGAGAGGATAATCGGACCCCAAGAGAGTAATCGGACCCCAAGAGAGAATAATCGGACCCCAAGAGAGTAATCGGACCCCAAGGGAGAATAATCGGACCCCAAGAGAGGATAATCGGACCCCAAGAGAGTAATCGGACCCCAAGGGAGAATAATCGGACCCCAAGAGAAGATAATCGGACCCCAAGAGAATAATCGGACCCCAAGAGAGAATAATTGGACCCCAAGAGAGAATAATTGGACCCCAAGAGAGAGTAATCGGACCCCAAGAGAGGATAATCGGACCCCAAGAGAGAGTATTTGGACCCCAAGAGAGAATAATCGGACCCCAAGAGAGTAATCGGACCCCAAGGGAGAATAATCGGACCCCAAGAGAGGATAATCGGACCCCAAGAGAGTAATCGGACCCCAAGAGAGAATAATCGGACCCCAAGAGAGGATAATCGGACCCCAAGAGAGAATAATCGGACCCCAAGAGAGGATAATCGGACCCCAAGGGAGAATAATCGGACCCCAAGAGAGAACAATCGGACCCCAAGAGAGAATAATTGGGCCCCAAGAGAGGATAATCGGACCCCAAGAGAGAACAATCGGACCCCAAGAATGAATAATCGGACCCCAAGAGAGAATAATCGGACCCCAAGAGAGGATAATCGGACCCCAAGAGAGAATAATTGGGCCCCAAGAGAGGATAATCGGACCCCAAGAGAGAATAATTGGGCCCCAAGAGAGGATAATCGGACCCCAAGAGAGAATAATTGGGCCCCAAGAGAGGATAATCGGACCCCAAGAGAGAATAATTGGGCCCCAAGAGAGGATAATCGGACCCCAAGAGAGAATAATTGGGCCCCAAGAGAGGATAATCGGACCCCAAGAGAGAATAATTGGGCCCCAAGAGAGGATAATCGGACCCCAAGAGAGAACAATCGGACCCCAAGAATGAATAATCGGACCCCAAGAGAGAATAATCGGACCCCAAGAGAGGATAATCGGACCCCAAGAGAGAACAATCGGACCCCAAGAGAGAATAATTGGGCCCCAAGAGAGGATAATCGGACCCCAAGAGAGAATAATTGGACCCCAAGAGAGAATAATTGGACCCCAAGAGAGAGTAATCGGACCCCAAGAGAGGATAATCGGACCCCAAGAGAGAGTATTTGGACCCCAAGAGAGAATAATCGGACCCCAAGAGAGAATAATCGGACCCCAAGAGAGAACAATCGGACCCCAAGAGAGAATAATCGGACCCCAAGAGAGGATAATCGGACCCCAAGAGAGAATAATCGGACCCCAAGAGAGGATAATCGGACCCCAAGAGAGAACAATCGGACCCCAAGAGAGAATAATCGGACCCCAAGAGAGGATAATCGGACCCCAAGAGAGAATAATCGGACCCCAAGAGAGGATAATCGGACCCCAAGGGAGAATAATCGGACCCCAAGAGAGAGTAATCGGACCCCAAGAGAGAATAATCGGACCCCAAGAGAGAACAATCGGACCCCAAGAGAGAATAATCGGACCCCAAGAGAGGATAATCGGACCCCAAGAGAGAATAATTGGGCCCCAAGAGAGGATAATCGGACCCCAAGAGAGAACAATCGGACCCCAAGAATGAATAATCGGACCCCAAGAGAGAATAATCGGACCCCAAGAGAGGATAATCGGACCCCAAGAGAGAACAATCGGACCCCAAGAGAGAATAATTGGGCCCCAAGAGAGGATAATCGGACCCCAAGAGAGAATAATTGGACCCCAAGAGAGAATAATTGGACCCCAAGAGAGAGTAATCGGGCCCCAAGAGAGGATAATCGGACCCCAAGAGAGAGTATTTGGACCCCAAGAGAGAATAATCGGACCCCAAGAGAGAATAATCGGACCCCAAGAGAGTAATCGGACCCCAAGGGAGAATAATCGGACCCCAAGAGAGAATAATCGGACCCCAAGAGAGTAATCGGACCCCAAGGGAGAATAATCGGACCCCAAGAGAGAGTAATCGGACCCCAAGAGAGAATAATCGGACCCCAAGAGAGAACAATCGGACCCCAAGAGAGAATAATCGGATCCCAAGAGAGGATAATCGGACCCCAAGAGAGAATAATCGGACCCCAAGAGAGGATAATCGGACCCCAAGAGAGAACAATCGGACCCCAAGAGAGAATAATCGGACCCCAAGAGAGGATAATCGGACCCCAAGAGAGAATAATCGGACCCCAAGAGAGGATAATCGGACCCCAAGAGAGGATAATCGGACCCCAAGAGAGAATAATCGGACCCCAAAAGAGGATAATCGGACCCCAAGAGAGAACAATCGGACCCCAAGAGAGAATAATTGGGCCCCAAGAGAGGATAATCGGACCCCAAGAGAGAACAATCGGACCCCAAGAATGAATAATCGGACCCCAAGAGAGAATAATCGGACCCCAAGAGAGGATAATCGGACCCCAAGAGAGAACAATCGGACCCCAAGAGAGAATAATTGGGCCCCAAGAGAGGATAATCGGACCCCAAGAGAGAACAATCGGACCCCAAGAATGAATAATCGGACCCCAAGAGAGGATAATTGGACCCCAAGAGAGAATAATCGGACCCCCAAGAGAGGATAATTGAACCCCAAGAGAGGATAATCGGACCCCAAGAGAGAATAATCGGACCCGAAGAGAGAATAATTGGACCCCAAGAGATAATAATTGGACCCCAAAGGAAGACATTGTAGAGTATCATAAAATTATATTTACTCGCACCTATACGAGGCACAGTCGATTAAGGCTCGTCTGGGATCCTCTCAGACGTAGGTTCGAACCCTCATCACGACTTTTGTAGATTTGTTCATATGATGCATCAAGCTATTGTGATGTCTGTGTGTAAGACAGTAGTGTTCGTCTGCTGAGAAGTGGTCTAGCTAGTGTGTTGCTGAAGTCCTCTCCCAGGGTGTTTCTGGAGAGCAGAGGTCGGGTATTGACACCTCGTGACGATACGGTGTCTGGACTGGCACATGTTGAGGAAGTAAGTAATTATCAAAAGAAGGCACCAAACCGGGAAGGCTGTGTAGCACCATCAAATGTGCGGGATAATCAGAGGGCGCTAAATCGACTTGAGAATGGTCCAGGACGGACCGAAACGTAGTCGACTCTTCACCTCCTAGTGTGTGGTCTGGTCAACATACTTTAGCCACGTTATTGTGACTCATCGCCTGCAAGAGGGCGCTAAATATTACCAAGGATGCCAATACGAGAACAGAAACGCAAAAGGCGAACGATATCAAAGGTATCCGAGTCACCAAGAATACTATCGAGGGACAAGCGACTGCAGGGGACGGTCGGAAAGCAAGACACACGCTCGTCCTGGAAGTCAGGACATGCACGACCGTAAGAGGGACAATGCAACTAGGACAATAAGGAGCAGGGCGGCGCTCCATCAAGTGACCATGGGTTAAGCGAGTATGGCCAACACGCAACCTCGCCAGAGCTGTTTCCCACCGCTGATTACGGTGGAAGGAGGACGGTCACGAGGAAACACAACATTTAAGAGTACGTAGCTTGTTACCAGTAACAGACAACCAAGAAGCCTGCCAACGGGTAAGGACTGAGGAATGGATAACCGGGTAAAAGTCGGAATAAGGAATACCTTTACGGGAGATGGGACAAGAGCGGACACCTTCCTTAGTGGCAGCATCCACATGCTCATTTAAAGAGACACCAACATGGCTGAGAACCCAACAAAACTCTACCGACTTAAATTTACTGGAAATAAGAAACCGCCAATGTTGAATCTCGACGACCACCGGGTGGAACGGATTGAAGGACCAAAGAGCCATGAGGGCACTACGAGAGTCAACGACAACCACAAAGGAGGATTGACAACGAGAAAGCAGGAGATGAAGGGCACCATGTTGAGGAAGGTGAACTAGCCGATGATTACCATTGAGCGCAAACGATGTGTACCTGAAGACAGTGGACTCACCGGGTGTTGAAGAACACTGCGGATATGTTGAGTGTCATGGCTGACTCTAAGGAAGTTACGCAGAAAGAGGCCAGTTACTGGCTCAAGAGTCCGTAACAGTGAGGTAAATCTAATGAAACTAAATCATCTCGCTGCACCAGCGAAATGATCGCTGGTGCAGCGGCTACAGTACCGGTTAGAGTACCAGAGCTTTTGATAGAGACTCCTGATGGCCTGGGTTCGAATCCTGTGAGGGGGTGGGGGTCATAGAGTTAAAGTGATTTATGCTTTGTGACCACTCAAGCATTGCACATATTTATATATATATATATATATATATATATATATATATATATATATATATATATATATATATATATATATATATATATATATATATATATATATATATATATATATATATATATATATATATATATATACACACTAGCTGTACCCAGCCATGCGTTCGTGTGACTCAGCAACACATGAGCTAGCTTTGCTGAGCCACTGCAACCACTACACCATCCCCTCGTCCTCCCTACCATTCCCCACTCCCCCGTCCGATGCGTTCCCAAATAATCTGATGTCCCCATCAGAAAAATGGGAACATCAAATGATCTGATGTGTGTATCACTGAAAAATTAGAACAGTTAAAAAAACGAAATAAAAAACAATGACAAAATATAATAAACAAACTATACTTAGGAAATGAACGGTATGGTAAACAACACAGCTCAATTCCAATACAATGTCACACAAAATAATTAAATCAAATGAAAATAAATTGAAATCTTTGAAAATTCTATTTAACAATGCAATTGGAAACATTGAAATAGAATCGTAACATATTTAGTATAGCATATGTTGCTCTTACATGCAACAGATGGCGTTGTTTTTTAAAAAAAAAAATTTTTACCTGTCACAGGTGTGGCATCTATATAGTGGGTATATAAAATCACCTGCGTATTCGAATGGAAAGCTATGTCAACATTTCAAATCAATCAGTTAAGAACTTTCGGAGATTAGCGATTTTGAACAAAACGAACATTTACACACACACATATATATATATATATATATATATATATATATATATATATATATATATATATATATATATATATATATTATTTTGTTTTAAAGGTTGCATACAGATATACATTGGTTGATACAAAGAGTGCTTAAAGGATGTGGATCTCTTGAAGCTCCTCAACTTCCGCACAGGAACCGAGGATGCAGCAGGCGTTTCCCCTCTGGATCGCCACACTGAGGCGCTGAAACAAAAAACCGGATGCCCTTGGGTCTCTGGTGACGTCAATGAGCTTGGAACCCAATTCCTTGAGAAATCCCAAGGCACTCTTGCCCCAGGGGCCATGCGTCTCAGATGCTATGGGAACAAAGAGGTATTGACCTTCCAGTCGCCTGTACTTGAGTGATTTTGCTGTTTCCCTGTGGTTGGCCGCCCCACCTGCTTGATCAGCTCCGAAGTGTACATAGGTGTCAGCCAGGGTGGGTACACATGTGTAGTCCCACACCAACTGTCTACTCTCCTTCCATGAGTATATGGTGATGCCATCTGGGCGAAGTGTGGGGAAATCCAAGTGGTGAGCCCCTAGGACGTGAGGTTCTCTCTCTGCTGGGCACTGAGCTGAGACGAAGCTTCTCTTGATGATGTCATTGACTTCGTTGTGTCTTGCATGCCAGCCCTTTGTGCTTCCGCAATGCAACCCATGCAGTCCGTATTGGTCTGCTTCCACCCTGTTGCAAATACACTTGTATTCAGTGTGAATTGGGGCACCAAGGCGGAGGGCCACTGCTACACGAAGGGATTCTGGATCTAGGCGCGTGCCCATTGCTGACATGGGTACTGCCAGGAGGAAGTCTCCTGCATGGGGGGCACGCACTGCTCTGATGCAGGCTTTCTCCTTGTCTGATGTTGCGGCGCTGAGCATGGCATCAGCTACTGTTTCCACTAGAGGGTGGTCCCAGCCGGACTGTTTGTGTTGTTTTGTTGGCTCTATAATGGTTGCTGGGGCTGCAAGAACATTCCACTGATTTGAACATTCAGTGAAAGCAGGATCGTGTATTCCTGCTGAATCTCTCAGGGTTGCAGGTAGGATATCTCTGACGAGGTCGTGCGATGCGTAGGAGGAGGAAAGGCAGGCTGGTAGAGCAATTTGGGAGGCTGTGCGGACACCAAGGCCGCCGAGTCTTACAGGAAGGGTTGCTTGCTCCCACTGAGAGTCGTCCAATGGCAGGTTCAGGACTTTCACCAGCATGGACCTCAGAAGGGTGTCATACACATTTAACTTAGGGCTGCTGTAGGATGGAGAACATCTCAGAAAGTAGGTCAACTTAGGGAGAGACAGGCATCTTGTAAGGAGAAAGAAAGCATCATGGGCATCAATCCTGTCAATCCTGTCCAGCATTCTCTTTAGATCAGTGATTTTTGCAGCCAGGACCTCCTCGATTGCTCGTGGGCCAATGGGGGCACCCAGGAGAGTGCAGTCCGGTGGCTCGACAACGAGAATGTCTGGAAGAACATTTTGTATTTGCCCAGTGATGTCTGGGTTGCGGGAGATTATTTCACATTTGGATGCATTGAGAATGAGGCCTAAGGCTGCTCCCTGCTCCTGGATTTTCCTTATATCCTCCAAAATGGTTTCCGGAGTTCCAGCTAGAGTGCCATCATCCAGGTACCAGATGTTTAGCTCGCTTGTCAGACTATCAGTGACCTCTTTGATAGCTAGGCAGAAAAGGAGGGGGGCTAAGGGGTCACCTTGTTGGACACCTTCACAGGAGTTTATTTCATGCTCCCCAAAAAGAAGCTTAGAGTCCCCACTGTAGCACGATCGGATGAATGGGTAAAGGGGACGGAAATGGTTGTGTACAGCCCTGAGGACAGCGTCTCGTCTGACTTGATTGAAGGCATTTTTGAAGTCAAGCTTTACTAGTGCCTTCTGGTCCGGGAGATCAGCAATGTAAGCCCGCGCTGCATGTGCTGCAGCTTCACAACCTAGGGGGATCCCAAACCCGAGCTGATGAGGTTTCAGCAAGGTGGCTGCTTCCTGGCTGATAGATCTGACTGCAGCCTTAGCTACGAGGCGTCGAAGGGTGATGCCAACGGCAATGGGCCTGATACCCCTATCCTTCTTCTTTAGAGCACAGAGTGCTGCTCCATAAAAGACAGGCCTGATGTCCTCAGGGATGCCGCCAGCCAAACACATGTTGGAGAATCTGGTAAGTTCCACTAGAAGGTCCTGGTGGACGTCGCTTTGACTGCTTCAAGCACATTATCTCCTGAAATGAAGTTGAGGCATATATATATATATATATATATATATATATATATATATATATATATATATATATATATATATATATATATATATATATATATATATATATACATATATATATATGTTGTTAAATATGACGGAAAAAGTAGGATTAATAATTCTAACACGAATTTTCTCAATATTTCTTATGTTTCTTTTTACTGTCGATCGTAATTGAAAAATCAATTCTCCAAAATTAATTTTGATTTCTAGTCTGACGCGACCCTTGAACGCGTTTCGTAATAACTTATTACATTTCCAAAGACTTTACTTTACACACACACAACTATAACCTGAAAACACTTAACAGAGTTTTACTTAATGCTAACACTTAAACATCTTGTCTTATATACTCGCATTTGGGTGAGATGATAAGTTGCAACAGTTTTGGATGAGGTGAACAAACTTTTGACCAACACAAGACAGAACACGGAAAATTGGGTATTAATTGTATACATATATGTCGTACCTAGTAGCCAGAATGCACTTCTCGGCCTACTATGCAATTTGCCCCAATTTGCCTAAAAAGCCAAGTTTTCCTGAATTAATATATTTTCTCTAATTTTTTTCTTATGAAATGATAAAGCTACCCATTTCATTATGTATGTGGTCAATTTTTTTTTATTGGAGTTAAAATTAACGTAGATATATGACAGAACCTAACCAACCGTACCTAACCTAACCTAACCTATCTTTATAGGTTAGGTTAGGTTAGGTAGCAGAAAAAGTTAGGTTAGGTTAGGTTAGGTAAGTTAGGTAGTCGAAAAACAATTATTTAATGAAAACTTGGCTTATTAGGCAAATTGGGCCTTGCATAGTAGGCAGAGAAGTGCGTTCTGGCTATTAGGTACGACACATATATACATATATATATATATATATATATATATATATATATATATATATATATATATATATATATATATATGTCGTACCTAGTAGCCAGAACTCACTTCTCAGCCTACTATGCAAGGCCCGATTTGCCTAATAAGCCAAGTTTTCATGAATTAATTGTTTTTCGACTACCTAACCTACCTAACCTGACCTAACCTAACTTTTTCGGTTACCTAACCTAACCTAACCTATAGAGATAGGTTAGGTAGGGATGGTTAGGTTCGGTCATATATCTACGTTAATTTTAACTCTAATAAAAAAAAAGTGACCTCATACATAATGAAATGGGTAGCTTTATCATTTCATAAGAAAAAAATTAGAGAAAATATATTAATTCAGAAAAACTTGGCTTATTAGGCAAATCGGGCCTTGCATAGTAGGCTGAGAAGTGCGTTCTGGCTATTAGGTACGACATATATATATATATATATATATATATATATATATATATATATATATATATATATATATATATATATATGTATATATATATATATATATATATATATATATATATATATGTCGTACCTAGTAGCCAGAACTCACTTCTCAGCCTACTATGCATGGCCCGATTTGCCTAACAAGCCAAGTTTTCCTGAATTAATATATTTTCTCTAAATTTTTTCTTATGAAATGATAAAGCTACCCATTTCATAATGTATGAGGTCAATTTTTGTTCATTGAGTTAAAATTAACGTAGATATATGACCGAACCTAACCAACCCTACCTAACCTAACCTAACCTATCTCTATAGGTTAGGTTGGGTTATGTAGCCGAAAAAGTTAGGTTAGGTTAGGTTAGGTAGGTTAGGTAGTCAAAAAACAATTAATTCATGAAAACTTGGCTTATTAGGCAAATCGGGCCTTGCATAGTAGGCTGAGAAGTGAGTTCTGGCTACTAGGTACGACATATATATATATATAATATATATATATATATATATATATATATGTCGTACCTAGTAGCCAGAACGCACTTCTCAGCCTACTATGCAAGGCCCGATTTGCCTAATAAGCCAAGTTTTCATGAATTAATTGTTTTTCGACTACCTAACCTACCTAACCTAACCTAACCTAACTTTTTCGGCTACCTAACCAAACCTAACCTATAAAGATAGGTTAGGTTAGGTTAGGTAGGGTTGGTTAGGTTCGGTCATATATCTATGTTATTTTTAACTCCAATAAAAAAAAATTGACCTCATACATAATGAAATGGGTAGCTTTATCATTTCATAAGAAAAAAATTAGAGAAAATATATTAATTCAGGAAAACTTGGCTTATTAGGCAAATCGGGCCTTGAATAGTAGGCCAAAAAGTGAGTTCTGGCTACTAGGTACGACATATATATATATATATATATATATATATATATATATATATTAGGCTTATATTATTAATAGCATTCTTAAAGCAATTATTAAATATGTACATTACATTAAGTAAAATATTATGTCATGAACGAGGTGCTTGCAACAGAAAACGGGCAATAAGAGGCGGAACTATCCCAGCTGGGCGGTGCTGCCATCTATGTTAGTGCGGACGCACTAGAGGGAGGCATCACGCCGCCGCCACCACCTCACTTTCCCGCCTTAATACAGAGTTACGGCGCCATGTTGATATTGCTTGCTCTTCTGTCGCGTCCTCTGGGAGAGAGAGAGAGAGGCGGGTGGGAGGGAGACTTAAGTTGCATTAAGATTTTAAGTTTCACGCTCCAGATAATAGGTATCGTAAATGAGCGTTTACGATGTGAATGGAAATACATATAATTGTTGCCGGTTTATTTTTAAATGGAATTTTCCGTTACAACTGTCATGGCGGCCGATTCAAAATCGGACTGATGTCATAGATATTTGTGTCTGTTTCTATATATATGATGTTTCTACATATTTACCCTCCATACTACATATATTCCCTCTTCAACACCTCTATACTACACAACTCTATTGATCAAAAAACACTCAGGTGTTTCCAATGCTGTTCAATTATATAAATTGATTTTAATTCAAATCTTTGATTAATACAAAATTGTACATTCTATTGCTTGGCAAGTCGAGCCGTTTGGGCACCGTTTCCGTCCACCTGATGCATCTGTTCACCATAGCGGTAAAATATAAGTGCCCAGGAGTTAGGCATCTGTTGTTGGTAAACATAGACATTATGACCTATAAAACCTATTACCTATTAAGCGTAAACTGCAACCATATTGGAAACTCGAGTCGTAAATCTCGGAGGTAAACAGTTTACATTGATGCAAATGTTGACTTTAGGAATTGTAAGATGAGGCGATAATGTCGGGAAACCGACACACACACACAAATAACACAGTCTCCCCTAGTCTGTACTCCCTTCAGGATGGAAAATGGGAGACTACGTGACGTCATCAAAGTCATCGTATATTTACATTATGAAACATTGTTAATAGACTAGTTTAGTCTCTAAAGTTAACAAAAAAGTATTCCCTAATAAGATTGAATATAATTATTTACACAGTATTGTAGCTAGGTTCCCTTGTTAATGTAAAATTACTTTAAGTGAGGAACCAGAGCATAAGAGCGTCACCCCGAGTGGGAGGAAGGCGTCCACACACAACAACAACAAACAGGGGACCAGCCTACCACGCTGTCTTAACTGGTGTAACAGCTAGACACCCCATATACGTGTCAACACCAGCTACACAGCCTAACAACATCACAACAACGACTGTATCCGTCTACCAAGTATTGTATATTATTCGAGTGCACTGTTTAATATGAATAAGTAGATGGTTAAATCGTAGGACATCCCCAAATACAACGTACGTGTACCCCATTACAACCCT
>NC_091154.1:8827228-8837228 GCF_040958095.1 Procambarus clarkii
TCATTCAGTTCAACTATTTTCCAACATCGTATGTTTGCTCCTTTTCATTAAGCAAGTCAGTATGTTTGCTCCTTTTCATTAAGCAAGTCAGTTTTACACAAATAAATCATGTTAGTAAGCAAGTTTTAGCTCACGTTCCCCACCTTAGTCCCCTGTCGTATAAAGAATACTATCATTCCAATCCCTCTAAAATTTAAAAATAATCATATTTCAAATGTAGTTCAATACAGTAATTAGTTACCAAGCTCCAGCTCTTGTCCTCCGCCTTAGCTCTCTCTCGTATCTTCGTTAGTATCAGTCCAATTTCCCTGAAATTTCTACCCTCTGTATTTCAGACATAGTTTAGTAAATGCAAACAATTATCAAACTCTAGCTCTTGTCCCCAGCTTAGTTCATTTGTACAAAATCATTAGTAACAGTCCAAATTCCCTGAGATTTTTAGCCTCTGTATTTCAGACACCGTAAATAAGATCAAAACAGTTACCAAGCTCCAGCTCTTGTCCTCCGCCTTAGCTCTCTCTCGTATCTTCGTTAGTAACAGATCAATTCCCCTGAAATTTCTACCCTCTGTATTTCAGACACCGTAAATAAAATCAAGTCAGTTATCGAGCTCCAGCTCTCGTCCCCGCCTTAATTCTCTTTCGTATCTTTGTAAATAACCCATCAATTTCCCTAAAATTAAAAGCAGACATACTTCAAAGTTAGTAAATAAGATCAAGTCAGTTACTGAGCTCCAGCTCTCGTCCCCCACCCTCTTCCACCCTCAAGTCTTTGTAAATAAACCATCAATTTCCCTTAAATTTTTACCCTCTGTATTTCAGACACCGTAAATAAAATCAAGTCAGTTATCGAGCTCCAGCTCTCGTCCCCGCCTTAATTCTCTTTCGTATCTTTGTAAATAACCCATCAATTTCCCTGAAATTTTTACCCTCTGTATTTCAGACATAGTAAATATGATGAAAACAATTATAAAACTCTAGCTCTTGTCCTCTGTCCAAGTTCACTCCTGTAAATTCATTACTATCAGTCCAAATCCCCCTGAGATTTAAACACCCAACTACATTTTCAGACTTAGTAAATAAAACCAGTTCAGTTATCAAGTTTCAACTCTTGTGCCCCAGCTTAGTTCATTTGTGCAAGTTCTTTATTTTCCAACTAAATCGCCCTGAGATTTAAGATCACCTTATTTTCTAACGTAGTAAAATTAATCTGGACATTAGCCTTAGATCATCAGACATAAATATATTCGATCAAGTCCGTCTCCAGCTTATCTCTTATCCGAGTATACACATAACCCCAACCTGTTTAATTATCTTTCACCCCCTCCCACCTTCCTCCATCTCATCCAAGTCTCGTAAATTTAAATGTAGCTGTTAATTTGCGTTCTTTCCCCGTTCATAGCATATTCTCTGTAAGTTCAGATCTGTACTTAGTCTTACATATTCTCTACTTCTTTCCAATTTTATACAAGACTTAAACAACTATTACCGTCTCCTCTATCTTATTTAAACATGAGTCATATGTAATATACCCCAACTCTTTCCATCCATTACAAGTCCTAGCTTGTTCACCGCCCAACTCACTACGCTATTTCTACTCTACATGTTATAGCATGTTTTCCGCTCATCTTGGTACCAACCCTTACAATCTCTCTCTCTCATTCCTTTACATGTCTCAGCATGTTCGCCTCGCATCTTACTACGCTGTCTACTTTACATGTTGTAGCATGTATTACTGTGTCCCATATCTTATTTAAACATGAGTCATATGTAAATATACCCGACTCCTTCCATCCATTACAAGTCCTAGCTTGTTCACCGCCCAACTCACTACACTGTCTACTTTACATGTTGTAGCATGTTTTCCGCACATCTTGATACCATCCCTTACAATCTCTCAATCCTTTACACATCCCAACTTTCAACCCTTTCTTACAATTTTCCTCCATCCCTCCGCTACATGTTCTTACCCGTTCATTACAGTCCACTACTTATTCTCTAATCATCTCTGTACTAATTCTCAAAACTAGTTGGTTCTGTCATTTTAGTAAGTAAGTAAGTAGATCATCGTTATTAACAACGACAACAACAACAACAACAGTAACATTACTAATTCACAGTAAGTTACTACTGAGCATTTGGTAGTTATCCATTTTCAAATAAGGTCAATATAAATCATTCTAAGACATCTTCGTACAATTAAAGATACTTGCCCGTGCACTAAGTCATTACTTACAGTAGCATCTTAAGGCATTGTTTTCGTAACTCAGTTTTATTAAACATACACCTTCATTAGTCAAAGGAAAACTTTTCAAGTCATTGTATTCAATATTTCCGTTAAACTTACTACATCATGTCATTATTCGGTTTCATAATTAAGTACTTGTTTCAGTCCTCCAATGTAATAAGCAAATTATTCTATTAAGGATAAAGAAATCTTATTTAGAAGAGACATTAAGTTTATTACAACATTTAACGCATACAAGTGTTTTTAGTAGTTATACAGGTATTCAAGAAATCATAAGTGTTCAAGAAAATCATATACAAGTGTTCTTAGTAGTTATACAAGTGTTCAAGAAAATCATATACAAGTGTTCTTAGTAGTTATACAAGTGTTCAAGAAATCATAAACACTATAGTCTTATATAGAAATAAACATTTGAATTTATAAAAGAATTATAAGTAAAACATGTATTTGATTTCACACAATGAAACTCCCTATCCAGCAAGTTAAAAAATCCATCACATGCACAGCATCCCCCTTCCCCTTCTCCAAAATAAATTAGTTTTTGTCCCTTAAATTCCTTTAAAACATAGAAAGCATCGCTATAAACATTATCATCACAAATCAATTCAGGCCAGGACATTAGAAGTACTTCTCTGTCATTACAATAAGTCCTAACTGCTTCTACAGCATCCATTTGTTCAACCTCCATCCACTTACTCTCACCCATATTCGAGTAATTATCTGTAGCTCGTACCACATTAGTATGTCTTATCCTAATAAGATTTTCAATAAAGGCCATACCAGAGAAAACACCAAGTACAGGATCCTGTCCTATAAATCTCATCACTGCCTCTATTTCTATCTTTTGGGGGGTATGATATCCTATTTCTGGTCTCATCTTTATTAAATTTAACGGAAAAGATGGAAAGCTCTCCTCCATATGATCAATTAAACTCCAATGTTCATCTTCTTCTGTTTTAGGGTGAATAATACTAAGCTCTTTCACAGTCTTACTATTTACCTGCTGTTGCAGTTCATCCTGGCTCATTATAGTATACACTTCTCGTTCTTCAGAACTCAACTTATTAATAAACCAGTTTGCAGCATTTGGAGAACCAATTTCATCCACAAATTTTCTTATAAAAAATTTATCCTTTAAGTTACATCCTATAGGCACTTCTTCAAATTCTGGAAATATGTATTTAAAACGGGGTTTAGGTCTAAAAGTGCAAATTATTTTATCGCCTTTAAATAACAAAGAAATTTTCTTCATCTCGGCCTTACTAGGAGTTTTCGTCAGCAACAACACTTGACAATTCTCATGTTTCTTGAGTACATCTGTAACACTCTCTTTTAAGCTAAATAAGACTATGTCGCATTTTATCATTGGAAGTTCTTCTTTCAACTTTATAAAATCACGACCAATCAGTATCATTAAAACATTTTCACTTTTGCTAATAAACTTTGCTAGAGCCGGAACAATGTTCTCATGCGTACATTTATCAGTATGTGTCATCACTTTATAAGTCCGTTTTTCAGCCAGGGGCATATTCTTCCACAAAACAGTCGAAGCTGGACTTTGCCATATAGTTTCTGACACAAGATCAGGCATGCTTCCAAACCCTGGTAGACTCTTCACATCCATCACATGGGGTAGATCTTTAAACAAAGAAAAATACAATATTTAACACAGGAACTATTAAATAATCATAATATTTCAAAACTAAAAGATATTCAATAATAAGCAAAATTATATCACAACAAATATAACGAGTATTGTAAGTACATCATACAATAATCACTTACTGTATACAGCAGCCATCGATCCGAGTATGTCTTCTCACTGCTGGACCGAGATGGAGAGTTTATGTCAAGATATATCCCGACCTAGCTTATCACATCGGAGATTGTTACGCTCCGCCCCTCTCTCTTAGCTGTAGTTTCCAAATTAGTTATATGTGTTATTTTAGATCTACTAGTTTTAACTATGACATTCTCTTCCGTTTATTAGATCCACCCTCTACTTCTTTCTTCTCTCTCCCAGTCCCCGTAACATCTTCTCCAAGAGGTATACGAACCATTAATAATTCTTTTTTATTATTCTTTAAAACATAAGCTAAATGGGCTAGTCCTGGAAAATAGTGTGTCTCCCATTCTTCTTGTTCTTCTTTACTCCATCCTATTCCGTCATTAAACCCAATACCATATGGTATAATTATACGCTGGATTAAATTATTATTTCTTGCCTGACGACAAATTTGTCTTATTGCAGATTTAAAACTCCAACGTTTAATAATATCTTTCTGTAATCCTAGATCTTCATTAGAGCTACTGTATTGAAGTCCTATAATATGAGGTTTTATTTCTGGTTCTGGAGATAAAGCAAGTACTATACCACCAGGAGTTATATTATTCTGTACCACTTCACACTCGGAAACTTTACTGTAAGGATATTTTTCCCATAACAGTTGTGCAAATCCACCAGATAAATTATGAGAATCGTAGACAAGACAGTCTCCAGGTTTTAGAATTTCATCACTAGTAAAATCAGCATCTATAATACACTTATTCAAACGCTTAAGCTTCACTTGCATGTACATAGAACAATCCATCTTGAAGTAAGACAGAAAAAGTTTCGTACCTCTTCCTATATACTCAGAAAAGTAGAGTTGACATTTAGACATTAAAAAGGGAGAAAATAAACACACGAGTTTCTATTTTGTTATTTAATGTGTAAAAATGTACAATGTATTTAATTTGTAAAAATGTACAAAGTATAAATTATTTACAGACATTATTATTCCCAATCCATCTTCTCTTCTAAATTTGTAAAACTACTACTAACACACATTGTAACATTAGTATCAACAGACGTAGTAACATTAACAGGTGTTGAATTAATTGTATCAGACAACTTAGTGTTGATAGAAGGTGAACTAGCATCAGCGGTAGCAGGCGTAGCAACATCTTCAGGTGTCCTAGCAGCATCAGTAGCATTAGTTGTGGATCCATTTTGAAGAACAGCAATGTATGGAATCTTATTTTCAAAGATGCCGTGGGTGGATGACTGAGGAGGAACGATGTTTTCGGGACGTACTATGAAGAGTACAATACCTCGTTTTCGTAGTTTTTGTCCTATTTTCTCAAGTATAGGCAAATATTTACTTTCCCATACTGCGCAGTTGTCCAAATAACTTGACATGCCAAACCCATATGGAATAATAATTCTCTTAACACATCTTTTAAGAATGAAAACAAGGGCTTCCTTCAGAGCATTTTCAAACCAGCGCCATCTCTGATATTCTGTATCTTTTTCAAGTCCATCGTAAAAATGTTCATCTAAACTTCGTACTTCACACGGAGGATTTTCATATGCTGGTAAAGTTGCAGGTCTACTAGCAAACTGAGTCACTAAACCAATAATAAGGGGTAGATGGGGATCTTCATCCATCCTGTTGTTAAATTCAGGTGGTTCTCCAATATGTATACTACCAGGGTTACTGCGATAAGATACAACAGCCCGGTTTTTGTAAGGAAAGTTTTCACGATGTAATCTCGCATATGGGTAACGATCCCACAATCCTTGCACAATTTTACACATTTGTACACTCGTAGCATCAAGATCGTACAATAAACAGTCGTGATTATTGTAGACGGACAGGGAGGCAAAGTCTCCAATAATAGTCTTGATCTCCATAGCCTTGAATATCCAAGCTTGAAGTAGATTCTGACATCCAAGAAGAGGAGGACACCGTAAGAGATCACTCCGGGGGAAGCATATATACATCTTTAGGCTGCGCGTAGAAACACTGCGCACACAAAAGGTTGCCAAGTGTTACTTGCTCTTCCTCTGCATAATCTCCTCGTTAAACAGTAATTTAACTTCCACTCCGTAGGGTTTTAACTGTTTATACATATCTTCAATAACAGGAAGATAAGTATTTTCCCAAACCTTATCTCTTCGAACACATGTAATCCCAATTCCTGTTGGTATTATAACTCTCATAATTTGAGGAGAGCCCTTGATAAAGTTAAATAAATCTTTCATACCATTCTTGAAGTAGACGAGACGATTAATGGATGTATCTTCGTTTAATCCAGAGAGCATGTTTCTGTCTTTTGAGTTTTCTATAATTCCCTGAGCAATGTTATTACTTTCTATAGGTAATCCAATACCGTATTGTGTGGCTATAGCAACAATATACGGAAGATTTTCTCCTTTAGAGATATGAATTGTTCCTGGTACTGGACGATCTTCAGGGATACATCTCTTAAGACTGTACAAGGGTCGGCGAACATTATAAGCATCAGCATGAGAATATTTCTTGGCTAAGTCTAGGGCCATTCCTCTGGGAACACAGGATATACAGTTCACTCCGTACACAATACAGGTTTCATTATTACAAAATGAATCGTCGGTTAAATAACCCTGACAAGTTGTCAGAACAGTATCCATGGTGAATTTTCTTCCTCGTAAGGTAGTAGATACGATCAAGATAGTCGTAATAATATCCCTAATGTGAGGTCCGCGCTCTTATATTGGGGGAAATGTAAAAGTTACCACTTATTTGAATATATTAATAAGGATTTTTGTTACCTTAGAGTGATATTATATATTACATTATAACTAATAGTATATTTCATTTTAGGATATAGATGCTTTAAGCATATATTTTAATTAGATTAAATAAGAATTTACTACTAAATTATATATATATATATCTATCATTATGTACGGCAGCTACGAATAATGACGTAACAGTATACTTTTAGCGAGATTGCCAAAGTGATGTATTTTTCTAATAAGTCTAATAAATAATGAAAGTAGTTTACTAAGTATTTATATAAGAGCTTTATTTAATTATGAAACTTTAAGGATTTTTAAATAGAGAAGTATTTAGAGGAGATTACTGTCTATTATAAATGAGGAAACTGTTTAATATGTAGCGTTGTACGATACTTATTTTAGGGATATATATACTTGCTTATCCTACTCTAATAGTTAGTGCTGCCCTCACACGATGGATCCTTTGTGTGCCAGGAAGTTTTACAGTATAGAAAGCCTTAAATGTGCAGGAGTTAGACTACAAACATTTGTGGATTGGCCCATTAAGTGGTTAAACCCTATTGACTTAGTTGAAGATGGGTTCTATTACCTTCGCAATAGTGATTACTGTTTGTGTGCATTTTGTTATTGTATAGTAGGTGCATGGATTGTTGGTGATACCCCCAGAAGACGTCATAAGATCATTAATCAAGACTGTGCCTTTATTAGAGGCAAGAGGAGTCACAATGTTTCTTTAGAGGTGTCTGAGATAGCTTTCAAATATGGACTGGAATTTGTTTCCCATAAAATAGAACTGGGAAATAAGAAAATAAGTGGTAGTAGTAAGTATATATTCTTATGATGTATTCTTATGCCAGTCTTATATACTCTGTACAAAACTTGATTGCTTAAATAGATACTTCTTATTCTTCTAAGAATAATTTACGTAACTACGTTATATTTTTTAGGTGGTGCTCCTCCTAAGGAAGATCTGGGATTGATCAAATTTAGGAAATCGCTGAATCCAGGATTGGTAACTTATAAATCTCGCCTAGAGACATTTGATATGACGTGGCCTGGAAGCGTCAAGCAAACTTCTCATGAGCTGGCAGAAGCTGGTTTTTTTTACTGTGGTATGAAGTGTTTTAACTATTTTAAACTTAATAGAGTTATAAGTAAAGAAATAATGAATATTAGTTAAAAGATAGTAACGAGATAATGCTGGATTGTTTTATGGTTTTCAGGTATAAGTGACCACGTCTGCTGCTATCACTGCGCCTGTGGAATACGAAATTGGAGACCAGAAGATGATCCTTGGACGTTACATGCGAGATGTAGTCCAGAATGTGCTTACATTATTCTTGCAAGGGGCAAGGAATTTGTTAAGAATGCTAGATTGACAATACAATTACCTATAAAACCTATAGACGATGATTTAATTAATATCTTAATGGAGGGTATGGATAAGTTCAAACATCTGATTCATAAAAAATTATTACCTGTGGAGAGTATAAGATATGCTTTAAGTGAGTATCTTAAGGAATCCAGAGATTTGTTACCTTTTATTATACAAAGTAGATGCCTAGAAATCGTGTTGAGGTATATGCAAGAGGGTACAGATATTTATTTACGGGTACGGGACTTAATTTATGAAGCAGTTGATGATAAAAAGGAACAAGAAGCTACGCTTGAAGATCTGGGATTGAAAACTTTACCGGAGACTTGTACTAACACTGTTGAAAACAAGGACTGTATAGAACAATCTTGGGAAGAAGATATTTTATGCAGAGTTTGTATGGATAAAAATATAAATATTGTAATACTACCATGTAAACATATGGTGACATGCAGTGGTTGTCTTTTAGCTCTGAAATGCTGTCCAATTTGTAGAGGAAATATTTTATATATAATAAATCCAATTGCTTCTTGAACACTTGTATATAATTGCTTCTTGAACACTTATGATTTCTTGAAATACCTGTATAACTACTAAGAATAACTGTATATAATTGCTTCTTGAACACTTATGATTTCTTGAAATACCTGTATAACTACTAAGAATAACTGTATATAATTGCTTCTTGAACACTTATGATTTCTTGAAATACCTGTATAACTACTAAGAATAACTGTATATAATTGCTTCTTGAACACTTATGATTTCTTGAAATACCTGTATAACTACTAAGAATAACTGTATATAATTGCTTCTTGAACACTTATGATTTCTTGAAATACCTGTATAACTACTAAGAATAACTGTATATGTTTGCTTCTTGAACACTTGTATAACTACTAAGAACACTTGTATATGATTTTCTTGAACACTTATGATTTCTTGAATACCTGTATAACTACTAAAAACACTTGTATGCGTTAAATGTTGTAATAAACTTAATGTCTCTTCTAAATAAGATTTCTTTATCCTTAATAGAATAATTTGCTTATTACATTGGAGGACTGAAACAAGTACTTAATTATGAAACCGAATAATGACATGATGTAGTAAGTTTAACGGAAATATTGAATACAATGACTTGAAAAGTTTTCCTTTGACTAATGAAGGTGTATGTTTAATAAAACTGAGTTACGAAAACAATGCCTTAAGATGCTACTGTAAGTAATGACTTAGTGCACGGGCAAGTATCTTTAATTGTACGAAGATGTCTTAGAATGATTTATATTGACCTTATTTGAAAATGGATAACTACCAAATGCTCAGTAGTAACTTACTGTGAATTAGTAATGTTACTGTTGTTGTTGTTGTTGTCGTTGTTAATAACGATGATCTACTTACTTACTTACTAAAATGACAGAACCAACTAGTTTTGAGAATTAGTACAGAGATGATTAGAGAATAAGTAGTGGACTGTAATGAACGGGTAAGAACATGTAGCGGAGGGATGGAGGAAAATTGTAAGAAAGGGTTGAAAGTTGGGATGTGTAAAGGATTGAGAGATTGTAAGGGATGGTATCAAGATGTGCGGAAAACATGCTACAACATGTAAAGTAGACAGTGTAGTGAGTTGGGCGGTGAACAAGCTAGGACTTGTAATGGATGGAAGGAGTCGGGTATATTTACATATGACTCATGTTTAAATAAGATATGGGACACAGTAATACATGCTACAACATGTAAAGTAGACAGCGTAGTAAGATGCGAGGCGAACATGCTGAGACATGTAAAGGAATGAGAGAGAGAGATTGTAAGGGTTGGTACCAAGATGA
>NC_091154.1:8843053-8875757 GCF_040958095.1 Procambarus clarkii
TTTGGGCAGCACTGTTGTATAGCACGTTCTTGTCCAGGGTGAGAGGTGAGGGAGAGTGAGGGAGAGTGAGGGTGAGGAAGAGTGAGTGAGGGTGAGGAAGAGTGAGTGAGGGTGAGGGAGAGGGAGAGTGAAAGAGAGTGAGGGAGAGTTAGGGAGAGGGAGAGTGAGGGTGAGGGAGAGTGAGAGAGAAGTGAGGGAGAGGGAGAGTGAGGGAGGGGTGAGGGAGAGTGAGGGAGAGGGAGGGAGAGTGAGGGAGAGGTGAGGGAGAGGGAGAGTGAGGGAGAGTGAGGGAGAGGGAGAGTGAGGGAGAGTGAGGGAGAGTGAGGGAGAGTGAGGGAGAGTGAGGTGAGGGAGAGTGAGGTGAGGGAGAGTGAGGGAAAGTGAGGGAGAGTGAGGGAGAGTGACGGAGAGTGAGGGAGAGTGAGGTGAGGGAGAGTGAGGGAGAGTGACGGAGAGTGAGGGAGAGTGAGGTGAGGGAGAGTGAGGGAGAGTGACGGAGAGTGAGGGAGAGTGAGGTGAGGGAGAGTGAGGGAGAGTGACGGAGAGTGAGGGAGAGTGAGGTGAGGGAGAGTGAGGGAGAGTGACGGAGAGTGAGGGAGAGTGAGGTGAGGGACGGAGAGAGACTTCACAAATTTGTCAAAGCTGACAGCCGTGTGTGTGTGTGTGTGTGTGTGTGTGTGTGTGTGTGTGTGTGTGTGTGTGTGTGTGTGAGTGTGTGTGTGTGTGTGTGTGTGTGTGTGTGTGTGTGTGAGTGTGTGTGTGTGTGTGTGTGTGTGTGAGTGTGTGTGTGTGTGTGTGTGTGTGTGTGTGTGTGTGTGTGTGTGAGTGTGTGTGTGTGTGTGTGTGTGTGTGAGTGTGTGTGTGTGTGTGTGTGTGTGTGTGTGTGTGTGTGTGAGTGTGTGTGTGTGTGTGTGTGTGTGTGTGTGTGTGTGTGTGTGTGTGAGTGTGGGTGTGTGTGTGTGTGTGTGTGTGTGTGTGTGTGTGTGTGAGTGTGTGTGTGTGTGTGTGTGTGTGTGTGGTGTGTGTGTGTGTGTGAGTGTGTGTGTGTGTGTGTGTGTGTGTGTGTGTGTGTGTGAGTGTGGGTGTGTGTGTGTGTGTGTGTGTGTGTGTGTGTGTGTGTGTGTGTGTGTGTGTGTGTGTGTGTGTGTGTGTGTGTGTGTGTGTGAGTGTGGGTGTGTGTGTGTGTGTGTGTGTGTGTGTGTGTGTGTGTGTGTGTGTGTCTGTGTGTGTGTGTGTGTGTGTGTGTGTGTGTGTGTGTGTGTGTGTGTGTGTGTGTGTGTGTGTGTGTCTGTGTGTGTGTGTGTGTGTGTGTGTGTGTGTGTGTGTGTGTACTCACCTATTTGTGTTTGCGGGGGTTGAGCTCTGGCTCTTTGGTCCCGCCTCTCAACCGTCAATCAACTGGTGTACAGGTTCCTGAGCCTACTGGGCTCTATCATATCTACATTGTAAACTGTGTATGGAGTCAGCCTCCACCACATCACTGCCTAATGCATTCCACCTGTTAACTACTCTGACACTGAAAAAGTTGCTTCTAACGTCTCTGTGGCTCATGTGGGTACTCAGTCTCCACCTGTGTCCCCTTGTTCGTGTCCCACCAGTGTTGAATAGTTCATCCTTGTTTACCCGGTCGATTCCCCTGAGGATTTTGTATGTGTGTGTGTGTGTGTGTGTGTGTGTGTGTGTGTGTGTGTGTGTGTGTGTGTGTGTGTGTGTGTGTCTGTGTATATGTGTGTGTGAATGTGTATCAAATACGCCCTTATGCAACCCGTTCTCGCACTTGCCTACAGTCAATATTGGCTTATTTAATAAGTGCATATGTGACATACTAATTAATTGTGAATATTTTAGTTTAACTTGAAAAGCTTCATAGAAAACACCGACCTCACCTAACCTTCTTAGTATGTTAAGATAAGCATCTTATTGCTTCGTAATTACAATTATTACTTAACCTATACCGTTGATAGGTTAAGTAATAATCGTAAATAAGAAGCAATAAGATGCTTATCTTATCATATTAAGAAGGCTAGGTGAGGTCGGTGTTTTCTATGAAGCTTTTCAAGTTAAACTAAAATATTCACAATTAATTAGTATGTCACATATGCACTTATTAAATAAGCCAATATTGACTGTAGGCAAGTGCGAGAACGGGTTGCCTTATATATCACCTAAACATAAACACTATAAACCCACTCCCCATTTTCTTCCCATTTTCTAAAAGAGAGCAACATAAATATTTAAGTTCCTCCCCCTCCTCGTTTTCTTTCCCGCAGGAAACACTTGCAAGATCTGGAATCCATTGTAACACTTAGGTTAAGTGTGTTGCAACACCTCAGAGACACTTCTGGTGAGAGAGAGAGAGAGAGAGAGAGAGAGAGAGAGAGAGAGAGAGAGAGAGAGAGAGAGAGAGAGAGAGAGAGAGAGAGAGAGGGAGGGAGAGAGAGGGAGGGAGAGAGAGAGAGAGAGAGAGAGAGAGAGAGAGAGAGAGAGAGAGAGAGAGAGAGAGAGAGAGAGAGAGAGAGAGAGAGAGAGAGAGAGAGGGAGCAAGGAAGTAATGAAACAAAGAAAGAAAGACTTTCTCTCTCATCCAGATATATATATATATATATATATATATATATATATATATATATATATATATATATATATATATATATATATCTTTTATACCTGCATTTGGGTGAGGTGATATGTTACAACAGTTTTGGATGAGGTGAAAACAAACTTTCAACACAAGACAGAACACGAAACAATGGGTATAATATTTTGTAAGTTAAAGGGAAGAATGGAAGTAACTGCAGAGGGCCTATTGGCCCATATTTCTTGATGGTTCTATATTGGTGCGGAGTCTTGAAGTGGGTAGAATATAGTTGTGCATTAATTGACTGTTGATTGCTGGTGTTGACTTCTTAATGTGTAGTGCCTCGCAGATGTCAAGCCGCCTGCTATCGCTGTATCTATCGATGATTTCTGTGTTGTTTGCTAAGACTTCTCTGGTGATGGTCTGGTTGTGGGAAGAGATTATATGTTCCTTAATGGAGCCCTGTTGCTTATGCATCGTTAATCGCCTGGAAAGAGATGTTGTTGTCTTGCCTATATGCTGAGTTCTTTGAGGCTTACAGTCCCCAAGTGGGCATTTGAAGGCATAGACGACATTGGTCTCTTTTAAAGCGTTCTGCTTTGTGTCTGGAGAGTTTCTCATGAGTAGGCTGGCCGTTTTCTTGGTTTTATAGTAAATCGTCAATTGTATCTTCTGATTTTTGTCTGTAGGGATAACGTTCCTATCAACAATATATTTCAGGACCCTTTCCTCCGTTTTATGAGCTGTGGAAAAGAAGTTCCTGTAAAATAGTCTAATAGGGGTTACAGGTGTTGTGTTAGTTGTATCTTCAGAGGTTGCATGGCGTTTCACCTTCCTTCTTATGATGTCTTCAACGAAACCATTAGAGAAGCCGTTGTTGACTAGGACCTGTCTTACCCTACAGAGTTCTTCATCGACTTGCTTCCATCCTGAGTTGTGGCTGAGAGCACGGTCGACATAAGCGTTAACAACACTCCTCTTGTACCTGTCTGGGCAGTCACTGTTGGCATTGAGGCACATTCCTATGTTTGTTTCCTTAGTGTAGACTGCAGTGTCGAAACCTTCGCTATATATATATATATATATATATATATATATATATATATATATATATATATATATATATATATATATATATATATATATATATATATAAACTCCACAACCACCACCACAATAACACATATTAAAATATTTTATAATTTTCCTTTCTTTAAAAACTCATAAAACAAGGAGCCAGCCATGATAGACTTGTAGATCCGAGGCTGTATATACTCTCTTTAGAGCCTGTTTACCTCCCCATCTCTTGTATGCAAATTTGGAGTCATAGTTAATTGGCATACAGGTTTAGTAGTTTTTATCTTAACCTGTTTTGTGGTTGTGGTGGTTGTAGTGGTTGTAGTGGTGGTTGTGGTGGTTGTGGTAGTGGTAGTGGTGGTGGTCCCTATGTCTATAATCATCTTCAACAGATGTCTCCGGGTGACCCGCTCTTTCCTTTAATTCCACCCCTTTGTTAGTAATTCCATCTTCATTTGTATTCAACTCTTTTACGCTGCTTTCCCCAAGAGCTTTTGTTTATCCAGAGTGGTACAGGTTCGTGTGACTGTCACTCCATATGTAATGTAGGAGAAGTGAGAGGGGGGGGGGAGTAATCTGGTCTATCGTGATAGTGCGGCTGCTTGGTTAAGCAGGCCAGCCCTTCGTAGCACTCTCCTGTTGTCCCATTAAGGTAGTCAGCCCCATTACCATTACTCTGCCGTCAGATTTAATGACAATTTAATCACCCCAATCATCCCAATCACCCCAATCACCCCAATCACCCCCAATCATCTCAATCACCCCAATCATCTCAATCACCCCAATCACCCCAATCCTCAGTAATTGAACAAGTTGAAGGGGGGAACTGTGAGGAGAAAGCGCCATGCCATTACGACTATATAACACAAGGAAGGGTTCAGGATAAGCATTTGGGACCCAACCACTTGGTGGACAGTAGGGGATTGAACGCCGACCTGCATGAAGCGAGACCGTAGCTCTACCGTCCAGTTCAAGTGGTTGGCTCCTGGGCCCGGCATTCCTAACGTTATTAGATTAAAACAATGGCTCATTTCTCTTGACCAATTTCGAAAACGGTGCTACATCAGAGAGTATTAACAAATCCACAAGGGCCGTGACGAGGATTCGAACCTGCGTCCGGGAGCATCCCAGACACTGCCTTAATCGACTGAGCTACGACAGGTTTGAATCGACAGGTTCGAATCTTCGTCACGGCCCTTGTGGATTTGTTCATTTGATACATCACGTTAGTGTGATCTCTGTGTGCGATCAAAGACGGTTGGGCTCTCCGGGCCTATGTGCAACGAAGGTGAGACCCACTCTTGAATGTGCAGCCCCGGCATGGAACCCTGACCTGGAAAATGACAAGGAGGAAACCATAGATGGTCCAAAGATATCCAACGAGACTCGTTCCGGAGCTGAAGGGATTAAGCTGCGAGGAAACATATTTAGGAACATCAGCATTTGTGTGAAAGTCTACGGAAAACACTACCCATGTTTCACTAACTATATGCAGCTAATCCTTCCCCCTTCTTGAGGTTATCTTGAGATGATTTCGGGGCTTTAGTGTCCCCGCGGCCCGGTCCTAGACCAGGCCTCCACCCCCAGGAAGCAGCTCGTGACAACTGACTAACACCCAGGTACCTATTTTACTGCTAGGTAACAGGGGCATAGGGTGAAAGAAACTCTGCCCATTGTTTCTCGCCGGCGCCTGGGATCGAACCCAGGACCACAGGATCACAAGTCCAGTGTGCTGTCCGCTCGGCCGACCGGCTCTCCCCTTACCACTCTCTCCACCACCCCCCCACACACACACAGAACAGACCAATAACAATGAACTATCCGCTATCTATCGTACGATCCCTTATCTATCGCCAATCACCCTCCGTGATGACACTACATTACGGTAGATTGCATATAATCTATCGCAGGTCCGCTGCGATAGATTACCCTGGCGCCGCCCCTTAAGGGCCAGCTCTCAAAAGTGACTAATTATAGAGCCAAACTACCGCTTCTACTCTAATCACCTTGTTAGTCGTTATCTGGGCCAGTGGCGCTGGTGTAATTGAGACTTACGGAAGGGAATTTGAAGGTATTTGTTATCTTAAGTTGATCTGTAATTATATGATAACAGGCGGAGTCATTTGTGTCTTCTAAGTTGAGAATGACTGAAATACAACGTTGTATAAGCTGTAGTAATACACCAGCTTATACAACACCTCATACGGCACATACAACTCCTCATACGGCACATACAACACCTCATACAGCACATACAACACCTCATACGGCACATACAACTCCTACAATGATACATATACAACGCCCCATACAACTTTCCAATACAACGCCTCATACAACAGCTTATACAATGACAAATGAGAATAAGGACGCCCCAAAATGTGTAGTAGAACGCTCCAAAATGTGTAGTAGAACGCCCCAAAATGTGTAGTAGAACGCTCCAAAATGTGTAGTAGAACGCCCCAAAATGTGTAGTAGAACGCCCCAAAATGTGTAGTAGAACGCCCCAAAATGTGTAGTAGAACGCCCCAAAATGTGTAGTAGAACGCCCCAAAATGTGTAGTAGAACGCCCCAAAATGTGTAGTAGAACGCTTCAAAATGTGTAGTAGAACGCTTCAAAATGTGTAGTAGAACGCTTCAAAATGTGTAGTAGAACGCTTCAAAATGTGTAGTAGGACGCTTCAAAATGTGTAGTAGAACGCTTCAAAATGTGTAGTAGGACGCCCCAAAATGTGTAGTAGGACGCCCCAAAATGTGCAGTAGAACGCCCCAAAATGTGTAGCAGAACGCTTCAAAATGTGTAGCAGAACGCCCCAAAATGTGTAGCAGAACGCTTCAAAATGTGTAGTAGAACGCTTCAAAATGTGCAGTAGAACGCCCCAAAATGTGTAGCAGAACGCTTCAAAATGTGTAGTAGAACGCTTCAAAATGTGTAGTAGAACGCTTCAAAATGTGTAGTAGAACGCTTCAAAATGTGTAGTAGGACGCCCCAAAATGTGCAGTAGAACGCCCCAAAATGTGTAGCAGAACGCTTCAAAATGTGTAGCAGAACGCCCCAAAATGTGTAGCAGAACGCTTCAAAATGTGTAGTAGAACGCTTCAAAATGTGCAGTAGAACGCCCCAAAATGTGTAGCAGAACGCTTCAAAATGTGTAGTAGAACGCTTCAAAATGTGTAGTAGAACGCTTCAAAATGTGCAGTAGAACGCCCCAAAATGTGTAGCAGAACGCTTCAAAATGTGAAGTAGAACGCTTCAAAATGTGTAGCAGAACGATTCAAAATGTGTAGTAGAACGCCCCAAAATGTGTAGTAGAACGCCCCAAAATGTGTAGCAAAACGCTTCAAAATGTGCAGTAGAACGCCCCAAAATGTGTAGCAGAACGCTTCAAAATGTGTAGTAGAACGCTTCAAAATGTGTAGTAGAACGCTTCAAAATGTGTAGTAGAACGCCCCAAAATGTGCAGTAGAACGCCCCAAAATGTGTAGCAGAACACCCCAAAATGTGTAGTAGAACGCCCCAAAATGTGTAGCAGAACGCTTCAAAATGTGAAGCAGAACGCTTCAAAATGTGTAGTAGAACGCCCCAAAATGTGCAGTAGAACGCCCCAAAATGTGTAGCAGAACGCTTCAAAATGTGTAGTAGAACGCCCCAAAATGTGCAGTAGAACGCCCCAAAATGTGTAGCAGAACGCCCCAAAATGTGTAGTAGAACGCCCCAAAATGTGTAGCAGAACGCTTCAAAATGTGAAGCAGAACGCTTCAAAATGTGTAGCAGAACGCTTCAAAATGTGTAGTAGAACGCCCCAAAATGTGTAGTAGAACGCCCCAAAATGTGTAGTAGAACGCTTCAAAATGTGTAGTAGAACGCCCCAAAATGTGTAGTAGAACGCTTCAAAATGTGTAGTAGAACGCCCCAAAATGTGTAGTAGAACGCTTCAAAATGTGTAGTAGAACGCCCCAAAATGTGTAGTAGAACGCCCCAAAATGTGTAGTAGAACGCCCCAAAATGTGTAGTAGAACGCTTCAAAATGTGTAGCAGAACGCTTCAAAATGTGTAGCAGAACGCTTCAAAATGTGTAGCAGAACGCTTCAAAATGTGTAGCAGAACGCTTCAAAATGTGTAGCAGAACGCTTCAAAATGTGTAGCAGAACGCTTCAAAATGTGTAGCAGAACGCTTCAAAATGTGTAGCAGAACGCCCCACAGTCAGCGGTTACCCTTCACCACCTTCCCTACCCTTCACCACCTTCCCTACCCTTCACCACCTTCCCTACCCTTCACCACCTTCCCTACCCTTCACCACCTTCCCTACCCTTCACCATCTACCCTACCCTTCACCACCTACCCTACCCTTCACCACCTTCCCTACCCTTCACCACCTACCCTACCCTTCACCACCTACCCTACCCTTCACCACCTTCCCTACCCTTCACCACCTACCCTACCCTTCACCACCTACCCTACCCTTCACCACCTTCCCTACCCTTCACCACCTACCCTACCCTTCACCACCTTCCCTACCCTTCACCACCTACCCTACCCTTCACCACCTACCCTACCCTTCACCACCTACCCTACCCTTCACCACCTACCCTACCCTTCACCACCTACCCTACCCTTCACCACCTACCCTACCCTTCACCACCTACCCTACCCTTCACAACCTTCCCTACCCTTCACCACCTACCCTACCCTTCACCACCTTCCCTACCCTTCACCACCTACCCTACCCTTCACCACCTACCCTACCCTTCACCACCTACCCTACCCTTCACCACCTACCCTACCCTTCACCACCTACCCTACCCTTCACCACATTCACTACCCTTCACCACCTTCCCTACCCTTCACCACCTTCCCTACCCTTCACCACCTACCCTACCCTTCACCACCTTCCCTACCCTTCACCACCTACCCTTCCCTTCATCACTTTCCCTACCCTTCACCACCTTCCCTACCCTTCACCACCTTCCCTACCCTTCACCTTCCTTACCCTTCACCACCATCCCTACCCTACACCACCTTCCCTACCCTTCACCACCTACCCTACCCTTCACCACCTTCACTACCCTTCACCACCTTCCCTACCCTTCACCACCTTCCCTACCCTTCACCACCTTCCTTACCCTTCAACACCTACCCTACCCTTCACTACCTACCCTACCCTTCACCACCTACCCTACCCATCACCACCTTCACTACCCTTCACCACCTACCCTACCCTTCACCACCTTCCCTACCCTTCACCACCTTCCCTACCCTTCACCACCTACCCTACCCTTCACCACCTACCCTACCCTTCACCACCTTCCCTACCCATCACCACCTTCCCTACCCTTCACCACCTATCCTACCCTTCACCACCTTCCCTACCCTTCACCACCTACCCTACCCTTCACCACCTACCCTACCCATCACCACCTACCCTACCCTTCACCACCTACCCTACCCTTCACCACCTACCCTACCCTTCACCACCTACCCTACCCTTCACCACCTACCCTACCCTTCAACACCTACCCTACCCTTCACCACCTACCCTACCCTTCACCACACACCCTACCCTTCACCACCTACCCTACCCTTCACCACCTACCCTACCCTTCACCACCTTCCCTACCCTTCACCACCTACCCTACCCTTCACCACCTTCCCTACCCTTCACCACCTACCCTACCCTTCACCACCTACCCTACCCATCACCACCTACCCTACCCTTCACCACCTACCCTACCCTTCGCCACCTACCCTACCCTTCACCACCTTCCCTACCCTTCACCACCTACCCTACCCTTCACCACCTACCCTACCCTTCACCACCTTCCCTACCCTTCACCACCTACCCTACCTTTCACCACCTACCCTACCCTTCACCACCTACCCTACCCTTCACCACCTACCCTACCCTTCACCACCTACCCTACCCTTCACCACCTACCCTACCCTTCACCACCTACCCTTCCCTTCACCACCTACCCTACCCTTCACCACCTTCCCTACCCTTCACAACCTACCCTACCCTTCACCACCTACCCTACCCTTCACCACCTACCCTACCCTTCACCACCTTCCCTACCCTTCACAACCTACCCTACCCTTCACCACCTTCCCTACCCTTCACCACCTTCCCTACCCTTCACCACCTACCCTACCCTTCACCACCTACCCTACCCTTCACCACCTACCCTTCCCTTCACCACCTACCCTACCCTTCACCACCTTCCCTACCCTTCACAACCTACCCTACCCTTCACCACCTTCCCTACCCTTCACCACCTACCCTACCCTTCACCACCTTCCCTACCCTTCACCACCTACCCTACCCTTCACAACCTTCCCTACCCTTCACAACCTACCCTACCCTTCACCACCTTCCCTACCCTTCACCACCTTCCCTACCCTTCACCACCTACCCTACCCTTCACCACCTTCCCTACCCTTCACAACCTACCCTACCCTTCACCACCTTCCCTACCCTTCACCACCTACCCTACCCTTCACCACCTTCCCTACCCTTCACCACCTACCCTACCCTTCACCACCTACCCTACCCTTCACCACCTTCCCTACCCTTCACCACCTACCCTACCCTTCACCACCTACCCTACCCTTCACCACCTACCCTACCCTTCACCACCTACCCTACCCTTCACCACCTACCCTACCCTTCACCACCTACCCTACCCTTCACCACCTACCCTACCCTTCACCACCTACCCTACCCTTCACCACCTTCACTACCCTTCACCACCTTCCCTACCCTTCACCACCTTCCCTACCCTTCACCACCTTCCCTACCCTTCACCACCTACCCTACCCTTCACCACCTACCCTACCTTTCACCACCTTCCCTACCCTTCACCACCTTCCCTACCCTTCACCACCTTCCCTACCCTTCACCACCTACCCTACCCTTCACCACCTTCCCTACCCTTCACCATCTACCCTACCCTTCACCACCTTCCCTACCCTTCACCACCTACCCTACCCTTCACCACCTACCCTACCCTTCACCACCTTCCCTACCCTTCACCACCTACCCTACCCTTCACCACCTACCCTACCCTTCACCACCTTCCCTACCCTTCACCACCTACCCTACCCTTCACCACCTTCCCTACCCTTCACCACCTACCCTACCCTTCACCACCTACCCTACCCTTCACCACCTACCCTACCCTTCACCACCTACCCTACCCTTCACCACCTACCCTACCCTTCACCACCTACCCTACCCTTCACCACCTACCCTACCCTTCACAACCTTCCCTACCCTTCACCACCTACCCTACCCTTCACCACCTTCCCTACCCTTCACCACCTACCCTACCCTTCACCACCTACCCTACCCTTCACCACCTACCCTACCCTTCACCACCTACCCTACCCTTCACCACCTACCCTACCCTTCACCACCTTCACTACCCTTCACCACCTTCCCTACCCTTCACCACCTTCCCTACCCTTCACCACCTACCCTACCCTTCACCACCTTCCCTACCCTTCACCACCTACCCTTCCCTTCATCACTTTCCCTACCCTTCACCACCTTCCCTACCCTTCACCACCTTCCCTACCCTTCACCTTCCTTACCCTTCACCACCATCCCTACCCTACACCACCTTCCCTACCCTTCACCACCTACCCTACCCTTCACCACCTTCACTACCCTTCACCACCTTCCCTACCCTTCACCACCTTCCCTACCCTTCACCACCTTCCTTACCCTTCACCACCTACCCTACCCTTCACTACCTACCCTACCCTTCACCACCTACCCTACCCATCACCACCTTCACTACCCTTCACCACCTACCCTACCCTTCACCACCTTCCCTACCCTTCACCACCTTCCCTACCCTTCACCACCTACCCTACCCTTCACCACCTACCCTACCCTTCACCACCTTCCCTACCCATCACCACCTTCCCTACCCTTCACCACCTACCCTACCCTTCACCACCTTCCCTACCCTTCACCACCTACCCTACCCTTCACCACCTACCCTACCCATCACCACCTACCCTACCCTTCACCACCTACCCTACCCTTCACCACCCACCCTACCCTTCACCACCTACCCTACCCTTCACCACCTACCCTACCCTTCACCACCTACCCTACCCTTCACCACCTACCCTACCCTTCACCACACACCCTACCCTTCACCACCTACCCTACCCTTCACCACCTACCCTACCCTTCACCACCTTCCCTACCCTTCACCACCTACCCTACCCTTCACCACCTTCCCTACCCTTCACCACCTACCCTACCCTTCACCACCTACCCTACCCATCACCACCTACCCTACCCTTCACCACCTACCCTACCCTTCGCCACCTACCCTACCCTTCACCACCTTCCCTACCCTTCACCACCTACCCTACCCTTCACCACCTACCCTACCCTTCACCACCTTCCCTACCCTTCACAACCTACCCTACCCTTCACCACCTTCCCTACCCTTCACCACCTTCCCTACCCTTCACCACCTACCCTACCCTTCACCACCTACCCTACCCTTCACCACCTACCCTTCCCTTCACCACCTACCCTACCCTTCACCACCTTCCCTACCCTTCACAACCTACCCTACCCTTCACCACCTTCCCTACCCTTCACCACCTACCCTACCCTTCACCACCTTCCCTACCCTTCACCACCTACCCTACCTTTCACAACCTTCCCTACCCTTCACAACCTACCCTACCCTTCACCACCTTCCCTACCCTTCACCACCTTCCCTACCCTTCACCACCTACCCTACCCTTCACCACCTTCCCTACCCTTCACAACCTACCCTACCCTTCACCACCTTCCCTACCCTTCACCACCTACCCTACCCTTCACCACCTTCCCTACCCTTCACCACCTACCCTACCCTTCACAACCTACCCTACCCTTCACCACCTTCCCTACCCTTCACCACCTACCCTACCCTTCACCACCTACCCTACCCTTCACCACCTTCCCTACCCTTCACAACCTACCCTACCCTTCACCATCTACCCTACCCTTCACCACCTACCCTACCCTTCACCACCTTCCCTACCCTTCACCACCTACCCTACCCTTCACCACCTACCCTACCCTTCACCACCTTCCCTACCCTTCACCACCTTCCCTACCCTTCACCACCTACCCTACCCTTCACAACCTACCCTACCCTTCACCACCTACCCTACCCTTCACCACCTTCCCTTCACCGCCACAAATGGCTGAAGGGAACATGAGTATGGTAACAATGAGTCACAATAACGGGGCTGAAGATATAATGACCAAACCACACCCCAGAAGATGATGAGATAATGGTCCATCTTGGACCATTAACAAGTCTATTGTCAACATCTCTTTAACCAAGTCTATCGATAGACAAGTCCATGTCTATCTCCCTCTAATTCCCACCTAACTAAATATTTATATATGTATGATATATATGTAAGTGAGGGTTCCAAACGTGTCCTTATTATCGGTTATCGTAGCAGCGGGTCTCAGATATTGCTGAGAAGCTTGCCCAACCGTTCTTAAGATGGCAGAACGGATCAAGAAGTTAGGCGATGTCTTCAAGTAGACCAAAGATGTATTGGGCGATATGCCCAAGTGTTTCTGGCGGTAGCGAGCCTCGGGCCCGGTGTCTTCCAGTGTGTTACTGGCCCATCAATGGGGCATCATTCTGTGTTTGGGAATGATGGCAGCCATCAGCGGCTCCTTGATCATGAGGAAGGAGTTTGTGTGTGTGGATCAGAGCACAGGTGAGAGACCACCGGACGACCTGTAGACTTACTGTGAGTAACACCACGTGTCCGTGGGCTATGACGACGACACCCACAACAGGCGGACTGAATCACCCGCCCATGGCACCTTTGTGGGGTTCTTGGTAGGTTGTGTAGTCTGTCTTGTGGTGGTGCGCGGTGCTGAGACAGGCGCAAACTGCTACTTCTTGAGGACGTTAATGACTGATGCAGAAGATGATGAAGATGAAGAGAAAGGTAGACAGGAGAGCAGGGAGAAAGTTGCAGAGTTCCTCCGCTCCCGTGTGGGTAACTTTGGTAATGTTTACGGCTGCCGGTGTGGCATCCACATCTTGGCTGTGGTGGTGGATGTTGTCTTACTTGGCTATCATAGCTATATAGTCCAAGGCAAGACCTTTACCTTGATGGCCACCTACCCCTGGAAAAGGGACGTCGTCACCTTCAGGGACATTATGTCCCTGATATTCGCGCCCTTCGCGAGGTGCGACATTGACAAGGATGACGCCATTTTGGGGCTGACCACACGCAACTATGTGTGTTATAACCCGTTGGCTCTTGTATATGAGAAGTTTTCTCTCATTATTTTTATTTATTTTATAGTTATGTTTGTGTGGGGTCTAGTGACTGGTTCATACATTATGTACCAAGGGAGCCCCTGGGGGCAGCGCTCCCTGCTGGCCATGGGGGGCAAGACCCGCCCCCACGAGGACAGGCTCCTCACCAAGATCACCGCGGGCGACGTCCTTGTCCTCCACTACCTGCGGCCCAGGACAACCGGACGACACTATAGGGAGGTGGTGTCTGGCCTGGTCCACCGTTTGTGTCGTAGGGACACCCAAGAGCCTTACAGGGACACCCAAGAGCCTTACAGGGACACCCAAGAGCCATCCAGGGACACCCAAGAGCCTTACAGGGACACCCAAGAGCCTTACAGGGACACCCAAGAGCCTTACAGGGACACCCAAGAGCCTTACAGGGACACCCAAGAGCCTTACAGGGACACCCAAGAGCCATCCAGGGAGCTCTTGGTCCCCCTATACTCACTCACCCGGGCCAACACAGAGTATACTTCTATACAAATGTTGGATATACCAGACATTTGCCGGGGCGATTCAATATGATGCTCCCACGGCCACTGCCCAACCACTTGGCGCTGAACGATATCGCTTGATGGAGGTCGGCGTTCTATCCCCCGACCGTCCAAGTGATTGGGCACCATTCCTTCCCCCCCGTCCCATCGCTACGAACCTGTAGCGAATCTTAAACAACAACAACATCCCATTCATCAAACTAAGTGGTTCGTAGTTGGTTGAATTCTTGTACCAACCCGCAGATCTAAATGGTGCAACTGCTGTGCCGTAGCAAGAAAAATGGTGTGTGTGTGTGTGTGTGTATACTCATGCTGTGCTATGTGGCACTGACAATTACCGGTTCAGTATTATACAATTTCCCCGGAACTCACACCAATCGTATTGGCGTATGTCTTTCCATTGGGGACCTTCGGCGCCGTGGAGAGGGGGGGGGGGACCTGCTGCATGGGTAACAGCTTCTCCTCCACGTCAACCTACCCTGGCTTAGCGCCCTGGTGAGGCCACTCCTGAGCCAAACATCATAGTCTCCTGAGACTGGTGGATGTCTACTACTATTCTACAACCCATCTCATTCATTCACGAATATTTATTATCAATGAAATCCAACACGCAACTCATTCATAATTACGAAAATTATTCAATTATCAATAAACAAATAATAATAGCATAAAGTGGGGCCAAAAAAAAGAGCGAGTTGGCAACTTCATCTCCAAACAAACCAAAGTGCTCTCCAAAAACCTTACTTTAACCTGCAATAAACCACATAATGGCGACTGTGGCAATTGTCGCTCCTCACCTTGGCCACTTCCGGCACTGCGTCGCCGTAAATCCACGCCCAAAAACACTTATTTACGTCCAATTTAAGACGGAATGAAAAAGTCTGACCCCGCCCGCCTTGATGCCAGACGCCGCGCTGTGACGGTTGAGGTTGCCAGGTGATGGTTCTTTCCTAAATTATTTCGTGATTTATATATTTTTCTTTTATTAGTTTTGTAATTTGGACAAGTTACCCGGGATCCGTAACGCTGTCAGATATATTTATATTATTGGTATTGTTCATATAAAGCGACTGAGATTGAAATAAAAACATTGTTGAAAATGTTTTCAACGACGGTGTCAACAACAGCTGATCAAGCAGAATTCGGCGCGCATTGACCATCGCGAGAAGTTCATTTTTGTGTTTGGTATCAGATAAAATAGATATGATAATTTGATTTATGGGAAAGTACATGCATACAAAATGAGTTACAAATAGAATGATGGAGCTCTAGATAAAGCTAGTATATACTACGCTTGAAGCCATTAGTGTATTATGTGTATATACAACCCGTCCTCCAAAAATGGGGGAGGTAAATGTAACAGCCCCATAAGTGCAATTATGTACTATGTATGACAGTCAGGAATTGTACTTATTTACATATGACCTGTAAATCAGTTTACAATCGTAGTCAAATATAATGTGAATATTTGAGTTTACCTGAAAAGCTGAATAGAAAACCGCGACCTAACTTTCTTAGTTTTTGAAGATAAGCATTTTATTGCTTCTTAATTACAATTACTACTTAACCTATAGCTATATTGATATTATAGTTTTATAAAACAAAACTAAAATATTTAAAAAAAAATTAAAGTTTCTCAAGATATTTTTTAATTTTGTATAAAATTTCTATTGTTTAATAAAACTGAAAAAGAAATTCTTGATATTTAAACTTGTGTATAGCAGACTAAACTTAAAAACTTCATCTTAAAATTCTAAGTGTCTTAACAGAAAACGAGGAGAATTAAATGGGGAGGTAAATGTAACAGCTCAATAAGTGCAATTATGTACTATGTATGACAGGCAAAAAATGTACTTATTACACTTTGTATTAAAACATACTGTCAATTCGGAGGATGGTTGCAAAATTACCTGACGTTCAAAAGTTATTATGTTGACAACTGATCCAACAACGAACTCGTTCAATCAGCTAAAATTGTAAGTATAAGTAGACGTTAAGACACTGTAATGTTGACGTTTTCTAAGCGTCAGTATGTAACCCGCCCTTTGGCCAGGTTCGTTAAAGCGACGGCCATACCCCCTCCCCAGACGCACTTATACATTTTAACATACTGTGTATTAAAAATATGTTTGCTTTCATATGTAAATTAATATTATTATGTTACGTTTTTTATGTATAGTTAGGCGTAGACTAGGTTAAGTGTTTTAGGTTCTGTTGGCGATTATTTGAATTTGAAATAGGTGGGTGAAGCATTTAAAGAATTGTGGTTCGAACAGAGGACGTTATCTTGAGATGATTTCGGGGCTTTAGTGTCCCCGCGGCCCGGCCCTAGACCAGGCCTCCACCCCCAGGAAGCAGCCCGTGACAGCTGACTAACTCCCAGGTACCTATTTACTGCTAGGTAACAGGGGCATTCAGGGTGAAAGAAACTTTGCCCATTTGTTTCTGCCTCGTGCGGGAATCGAACCCGCGCCACATAATTACGAGTTCTGCGCGCTATCCACCAGGCTACGAGGCCCCTTGAGCGAAGCACTTGTTCCGGAAGTGTTCAGACGTCATCAGTTCTTATGTAAACCGTTTTTAAGTCATAAACAGCTGGGGTTTGGCGGCTGGATTAACGAACATGGCCGTGCTCATCAACAAAGGCCGTATCCTCATTAATCAAGCCGCCAAACCTCAGTTGTTTATGAATAAAAAAAACAGTTTACACACGACTCACAACTGATGACGTTCGAACACTTCCGGAACAAGTGTTTCACTGACGACTTCTGTTCGAATCACAAATCTATAAATGCTTCACCCATTATTATATATATATTCATGTAATTTCCAACGAAACCTACAGACCAATCTAACCTAGTCTTAACAAAATTGATGAATAGGTCCTTTTTTTACGCCATGTTTCTCCATCCCTTACGAAACATGTACATCATTTTTTAATCATGGCGGCTTTTGTTGACATTTTTAAAACTGTTATTAAGGCGCTTTGAAACTTCACAACCCAGGGTTATGATCGTTGTAAACAACCTGGTGTAGTGTTTCGTAGCTCATAACCTGTTTAATATGGGAAAACACAGCTGCCATGATTGAGGAAAGATGAACCGGTTTCGTCTAGTTGTTGAATTAATGCTCGAGGAAGCCTAGTCACTGAAGACGTCCTCTCTCATTTGAAGTCTTATGCTGTTAAACTCTAGCAGCCACTTTGTACTTGCTAGACTTAAACTCTAGCAGCCACTTTGTACTTGTTAGACTTAAACTCTAGCAGCCACTTTGCACTTGTTAGACTTAAACTCTAGCAGCCACTTTGCACTTGTTATACTTAAACTCTAGCAGCCACTTTGCACTTGTTAGACTTAAACTCTAGCAGCCACTTTGCACTTGTTAGACTTAAACTCTAGCAGCCACTTTGCACTTGTTAGACTTAAACTCTAGCAGCCACTTTGCACTTGCTAGACTTAAACTCTAGCAGCCACTTTGTACTTGCTAGACTTAAACTCTAGCAGCCACTTTGTACTTGCTAGACTTAAACTCTAGCAGCCACTTTGCACTTGTTAGACTTAAACTCTAGCAGCCACTTTGCACTTGTTAGACTTAAACTCTAGCAGCCACTTTGCCCCTTGCTAGAGCACATATGCGTGAGCCTGCCTGTTCGTCTGTCTATCGACGTTTAAATTCGTCCATTTGGACGCTCTATTTACAGCAAAATCAACAAAAAAACATTAAATAAATTAATCCATTATTTAAGTTACCGTCGACTGTTGCCAGCCGGAGGTCACTCATTATAGCCTTCCAGCGCGAGCCATAAAAATGTAAATGTAACATTATGTCGAAAAGTCAATCAGAATATATTAAACATACCAGAACAGAAACATATAATTTCCCAGGAACGTATATTTTGTGTTTGCATATATTTTCCCAATTTATTTGCTTATCGTCCGCTTATTCGTTTAGTGGAAATTGGTTGGGTTAGTTATATACAGTTTGTACAGGTAGATAGATAGACAGACACAGACAGGTAGACAGAAAGATAGCAGCCAGAGTGGGAAGCCCATAAACAAAATTAGAACCAGATAAAAACTTGATAGAGAATGAAAGACGCAGCAAAAGACACACACACGCGCATTAGACAGTGATGTGGTGGAGGCTGACTCCATACACAGTTTCAAGTGTAGATATGATAGAGCCCAATAGGCTCAGGAATCTGTACACCTGTTGATTGACAGTTGAGAGGCGGGACCAAAGAGCCAGAGCTCAACCTCCGCAAGCACAACTAGGAGAGTACAATGTTCTCTCTCTAGCGTTACCAGTCGCCAGAATGGGTGAGTAACCCCTCCAGGTTGACCAGCTGGGATGGGTGAAGTATTGATGGTGACATTTGGGTGTGGCAACAACACTGAATCACTTCCTAGGACTTATACAGGCGATAAGCTGAGAGAGAAAGAGAGACAGAGACAGAGACAGAGAAAGACAGACAGAGAGACAGAGACATAGACAGAGAGACAGAGACATAGACAGAGAGACAGAGAGAGAGAGAGAGAGGAGAGAGAGAGAGAGAGGAGAGAGACAGACAGAGAGAGAGAGAGAGAGAGAGAGAGAGAGAGAGAGAGAGAGAGAGAGAGAGAGAGAGAGAGAGAGAGAGAGAGAGAGAGAGAGAGAGAGAGAGAGAGAGAGAGAGAGAGAGAGAGAGAGAGAGAGAGAGAGAGAGAGAGAGAGAGAGAGAGAGAGGGAGAGAGAAATAACGCCATTATCGTACACACTCACACACACTAACTAGGACGTTCAAATCTTTCAACAAATCCTGGCAGACTTGCATAGTTTCCGCTACCATAAGCCTCCCATTAAACAAATAGCCTCATTTTGGACTCAATGGGGCCGGTCTCTATTTGAATACCTTGGAATTCCAGATAATAAAAGTCTAAAGAACTCGTAAATTTCGACAAGTGTCGTGTAAATATATAAACTGTGCTGAATCTCTCTTATGATATTCTACCTTATACCTTGCCTTTATTCCCTTGTGATTAATATATAACATTTTCTCGTAACATAAATTGCTTTTCTTGTACTGTAAATATTTTTGTTTTATTTTTTATTTTAAAATTTGCAATATAAATGCAGTCTACACTATATGCATAAAATTTTGGATATGTCCAGGAATTATGTAAATATGCAAACTGTGTAAAATTCTTCATACACATCGTAAGACTGGAAAAAATAGTCTGAATAGTCTCTCTATCTCTCTCTCTCTCTCTCTCTCTCTCTCTCTCTCTCTCTCTCTCTCTCTCTCTCTCTCTCTCTCTCTCTCTCTCTCTCTCTCTCTCTCTCTCTCTCTCTCTCTCTCTCTCTCTCTCTCTCTCTCCTCTCTCTCTCTCCTCTCTCTCTCTCTCTCTCTCTCTCTCTCTCTCTCTCTCTCTCTCTCTCTCTCTCTCTCTCTCTCTCTCTCTCTCTCTCTCTCTCTCTCTCTCTCGTATTGGCCTTAACAAGGTCTCTTCGCCAACCACCGACAACAGTTGCCTAACTCTCGGGAATCTTTGTATTACTCGGTGTAAAGAGGCATCAGGTTTGGGAAAACGTGCCCAAACGGCTCATCCTGCCAGGTAATCGAATTCGGATCCAATTGGTTGTGAGCCGACTGCACAGCCCACTGCGCTACAAGTCACTTTAAGACAGAAAAACAAACATTGACTCGTTTCTGGCGGCCAATAATTGAGTATTACAACTTGTCCTCTTACAAAAAAGTCGCATTTTGACGTATACTGAACCTAAGACCATAAATTATCGTACTAGAAAAAGAAAGCGGCTCGCGAAATTAACAAACTGTCCCGTTTTCTGTTTGGGGTCCTCTGGTAGGTTAGGATAAGGGGGGCACTTTAGAACGACAGTTTCTTGACGTTGGGGAACCTTATAGTAGGATGGGCTGCAACCAATACGAGGCGAGCATGAGGGAGACTAAGATAATTACTCGCGGGCAGAATATTGGCGTATATTCCTAGTTTACCTGCCATTGCCAGGTCCAGAATGAGTCTTGAGTATCATTATAGAATCAAGGTGTTCTGCTTTATGATCTACCTCCGTTATATCGAGGTGCCTGAATCGCCTATATTGACATCTGTGACCTGTTTGAGTTTCCATGCCAATAGGCTCACTGGTGAACCTCTGCGGACATTGGCAGCTACAATTCTTCAGAAATATCAATAGAGCTGCATAACGAGGACATTTTCCTCAAACTAATACATTCTCGGAACTTTACATTGGGCTGCGAGCTGGAAAATTGCTAAAAAAATGTTATATTCCAGCAATGCTTCCTGCTTCTTATTGTAATGTCACTCTTGCATTCAGTAATTGTTTAACTTTACTGCATCAGTAACTATATATATATATATATATATATATATATATATATATATATATATATATATATATATATATATATATATATATATATATCCACTACGGGTTCACTTCAGCCTTGGCTTAAAGTTTTCTTTCCAGTTCGTCAGTAAGCCGCTGTGTTACCTTAAAAACCTGTGGTTTATAGGCCTTAAACCCAACGCCAGATCTGAGGGATATGTATACCACCTAAAGGTATACCCAGCTTCTCGGTGTATATACATTTGAGTTTACTTTAATCCTGGACTAAAGTATACTTGCTGGTTGATCAGAAAGCGCTTATGGTAGCCTTAATAACCCTACAGAGGATAACGGCCCCAATGACTAGAAATCTAGGAAAATATACAGAATTGGATGCAACGTCCCGGAATATTATCAGCCCGTTCTCCTGAGGTTTCCCAAAATCAACAAATTGTTGTACTAAAGTGCCCCCTTATCCTAACCTACCAGAGGACCCAAAACAGAAAACGGGACAGTGGGTCAATTTTGCGAGCCGCTTCCCATTTCCTAGTATGATCATTTTTGGCCTTAGGGAGAGTATAGGTCAAAATGCGACGTTGTATTAGGTGTATTGAATAATACACACACACACTAAGAGTCCTGGACTGTTATTGCTGTATTATTCACCATTGGAATCCCTGATAATGACATGATACATTTTCACGCTCACAATTTATTACCATTTGTTGTCAAGCGACTAATTGTTTGGTGTTAATGCTCGCTGCTAAATTGCCGGTAATTTGTCTTTTAACAATATAATTTGTGTTATAATGGATTGTGTTCAGGGGTGCTGGGAACGGGTGGGGGGGGGGGAGGGGGAGGAGGGGTTGTAATAGTGTTTACTAGTTGTGTTTTTGCGGGGGTTGAGCTTTGCCTCTCAACTGTCAATCAACTGTTTACTAACTACTTTTTTTTCCACACCACACACACACACACCCCAGGAAGTAGCCCGTGACAGCTGACTAACTCCCAGGTACCTATTTACTGCTAGGTAACAGGGGCACTTAGGGTGAAAGAAACTTTGCCCATTTGTTTCTGCCTCGTGCGGGAATCGAGCCCGCGCCACAGAATTACGAGTCCTGCGCGCTATCCACCAGGCTACGAGGCCCCTTTAGTGTTGATGTTACTGAGGCTGTGGCGGTGGGAAGGTCTAGGGCATTGATGTGCGTATGAAATTGATGTTTCTCGATTGTATAGGGAAGGTTATTTGATTTTTGATTTTTCTTCTGTCTCCTTTTTACGTTTTTTGTTATTTTTTGTTTTGTTTGCACTTTATCTCTCGGTGCGTTTATACTGCTTCTTTGTTCTATAGTTTTGTTTATGACATTGCCATATCCTGTCATTGGGGGGCCTCGTAGCCTGGTGGATAGCGCGCAGGATTCGTAATTCTGCGCCGCGGGTTCGATTCCCGCACGAGGCAGAAACAAATGGGCAAAAGTTTCTTTCACCCTGAATGCCCCTGTTACCTAGCAGTAAATAGGTACCTGGGAGTTAGTCAGCTGGCTTCCTGGGGGTGGAGGCCTGGTCGAGGACCGGGCCGCGGGGACACTAAAGCCCCGAAATCATCTCAAGATAACCTCAAGAAGATCCTGCAAGTTATCTTCCAGTCTTCGATCAAATCTCCCGACTATGTTATCATGTCATATTTCCCGCTATTTTAATGTCGTTGTAATATATTCCCGCCATTTTATTCACTTAAGAATTTAAAAAAAAATTATCATAATAATAATAATTTATACTGTCGGGGGACAGGCAGCCAGTTTATTTACACAAAGTACATTGATAGGCTTACATTGATGTCCCCCCCACCCCACCCCCCTCCTCAACAACATGCTGACTAACTCCTAAGTACCTACTAACTACTAGGTGAACAGGGCAATTAGGTGAAAGGAAACGCACCCAATCATTTCTGTCACTCCCGGATATTTTCTTCATTGTTTTACAGCAGTTAAAAATCGATCAACTTTACTGCTAAAAAGTTGAATAAAAAATAGATATATAATCACTCATGGCGTGGCGTTACAAAAATAAATAAAAATGTTTAGTCTGGCGCAATAAATCTTGAAGTTGGACCATCGCCGAGGGAGGAAAACGGTGGTGTAACCGACCAAAACAATGGCGGGTTGACGCTCCGGAAAATTTTTATGTTTCTTATGTCACTTTTTTTCCTGAGAAAGAGCAGGAGGATGAGTCAGAAGAAGAGGAGGAAAGAGAGAAAGTATTAGAGTGGAATAAAGTAATAAATGAGACAAAAAGGAATGCATATAAAAACATATCAGCTCCTTAGTGCATGCAAGCCCACACACGTATCCTAACCAATTAATTACGGGTTCGAGCCCCAGGCAGGCTGAAGTAATTTGACAGCAAACCATCGCTGATCGACCCAGTACCTCTTGCAGTAATTGTGGTTCTTAGGCGGAAACTGATTTTCGGATCCTATTTTTGAGAAAGACTGCAGCTGTAATTGGCTGTGGGGGGAGACTATTCTTTGTCTGGAGAGGTTAAACAACACAAGAGAGAGGGGGAGGGAGAGGGGGAGGGAGAGAGGGGGAGGGAGAGAGAGAGAGGGAGAGAGAGAGAGAAGGCAATTAAAAACCTGAAGCATTTCACCCTTTTGAGCTGCACGAAACACCAAATAGAATAGAACACCATCAACAGAACACAAGGAACACCAATCAATATATAGAACACCAACAATAGAATAGAACACAAACAATAGAATAGAACACAAACAATAGAATAGAACACAAACAATAGAATAGAACACCAACAATAGAATAGAACACAAACAATAGAATAGAACACAAACAATAGAATAGAACACAAACAATAGAATGGAACACCAACAATAGAATAGAACACCAACAATAGAATAGAACACAAACAATAGAATAGAACACAAACAATAGAATAGAACACAAACAATAGAATAGAACACCAACAATAGAATAGAACACAAACAATAGAATAGAACACAAACAATAGAATAGAACACAAACAATAGAATAGAACACAAACAATAGAATAGAACACAAACAATAGAATAGAACACAAACAATAGAATAGAACACAAACAATAGAATAGAACACCAACAATAGAATAGAACACCAACAATAGAATAGAACACAAACAATAGAATAGAACACAAACAATAGAATAGAACACAAACAATAGAATAGAACACAAACAATAGAATAGAACACCAACAATAGAATAGAACACCAACAATAGAATAGAACACCAACAATAGAATAGAACACAAACAATAGAATAGAACACAAACAATAGAATAGAACACAAACAATAGAATAGAACACAAATAGAATAGAACACCAACAATAGAATAGAACACCAACAATAGAACCATCTTAACCTGGAACACAACACTTGGTAGGGGAACACGAGCTGTAAATTAAGGAGAATATTCTCCAATCCAAGTACCTCCTCCTTTCCTCAAATCCCTCACCAATCCCACCTTCCTCCTAATCATCAACGCTCCCACACCAATCCCATGCTACACCTACAAGAGGCGAGAAAAACACAAACGGTAAAAACGTGGACCAAAACATCCCTCACCATCAATATACTACAAACACAGAAGAGGTGGAAAGTAAGCCTCGTATGTTTCTATGTAATTTCTGAGTTGTATTTTCCTCAATTCTGCAGTGTGTAGTATTTTTTATTTTGTTATTTATTTTACATTTTTGTCTTTTATTTATTTTTGTCGTTTAAGTGAGGTTCATGACGCAGAGGACAAAGGTTGATGTGGTTTACCATTCGCTGCCTTCGTGACATCATTGTGCGCTTGGGGAGCCAATCACGTACCAAGTGACGTCATACTGCTCTTGTGAGGGCCAATCACGAACCGCGTGACGTCATACTGCTCTTGTGTGGGCCAATCACGAACCGCGTGACGTCATATTGCTCTTGTGTGGGCCAATCACGAACCGCGTGACGTCATATTGCTCTTGTGTGGGCCAATCACGAACCGCGTGACGTCATACTGCTCTTGTGTGGGCCAATCACGAACCGCGTGACGTCATATTGCTCTTGTGTGGGCCAATCACGAACCGCGTGACGTCATATTGCTCTTGTGTGGGCCAATCACGAACCGCGTGACGTCATATTGCTCTTGTGTGGGCCAATCACATACCTCGTGACGTCATACTGCCCTAGTTTTGCCGCATTCATATCTCCCTAATTTGCATAATAATAATTAGTAGCAAATCTTAACATTATATCATAATTAATGAGTTATATAATGAAGCTTTTGGAAAAAACATAGAAAAATTTACTGTCTTGTGAGGTACTGACGGGACAAACAATTTACGACCGCAGAAGTGCTACGAGGTCCCACACACTAAATTTTAAGTGACCTCTTACGACGTCTGTACCTCCTAATTCCATCATGGCGGCTCAGTGGGTATTACGACCTCTGAAGCACTACGAGGTTATTATTATTAAAGACGACCTCGTAGGGCTTCGGAGCTCGTAAATGCTTTAGTAAATACCAACTAAACCGCCACGACGAAGCACAGACTTACAGCTCTAGTAAGTGAACGCGGAGCTGAATTTATATGGACGATCTCCTATGTTTACATTTAATAATAATAAAAGTAATAATAACACTAATAATATTAATAATATCTTAGCAGTCCTACAAAATTATCATTGCCTCAGCTAATAATTGGAAAGAAAAATTACATAAAATTAGGAGAGAAGGTACATGGTCTGCGAACTGTGAATTTCTTGATTAATTTGGACCGATCTGAGAGTTAATTTGAAGAATCAAACTTTGAATAATTGAGGTTTGACTTGCAATTATAGAGGTTGATGAGGAAAGGTTGTGTTGAAGTGTGTGTTCACCTAGTTGTGCTTGCGAGGGTTGAGCTCTGCTCTTTCGGCCCACCTCTCAACTGTTACTACTATTTTTTTTCCACACACACAGAAAGCAGCTGTCTAACTCCCAGGTACCTATTTACTGTTAGGTAACAGGGACATCAGGGTGAAAAAACTCTACCCATTTTGTTTTTACCATCACCGGGGATCGTACCCGGACCCTAGGATTACGAGCCCAGAGCACTGTCCACTCAGCTATCAGCCCCCCCCCCCCCCTCGCCTCCATCCTGCGCGTGTGTGTGTGTGTCTGTACTCGCCTAAGTGTAGTTACAGGATGAGAGCTACGCTCGTGGTGTCCCGTCTTCCCAGTACTCTTTGTCATATAACGCTTTGAAACTACTGACGGTCTTGGCCTCCACCACCTTCTCCCCTAACTTGTTCCAACCGTCTACCACTCTGTGAAAGGTAACTTTCTAATGTTTTCTAAGGCATTTTTGTTTCCTTAGTTTGAGTCTATAAGTTCTTGAAGTTGTTGGCTATAAGAATTCATCTTTGTTAATTTTGTCGTTTCCCGATACTGTTTTGTAGGAATCTTCTGTCTTCTAGCTTTGTTGTTGTTGTTTAAGATTCGCTACCCGGAACACATAGTTCCAAGTAGCACGGGGCTATGGTGATCCCGTAGTCTCTACTTAGGTGTGTTCTAGCGTTGGCATATTTAATGTCTCTAGCCACTCCTCGTAGCTCTTGTTTTCAGTTCCGGAAGCTATGTCTTTGCACCTTTTCCAGGTTATTGATGTGCTTCTTGAGATATGGGCACCATACAACCGCTGCATATTTAAATCCTGGTCTCAGGAAGGTTGTGAACAGTTGCTTTAATATTTCACCATGAATTTAAAAGCGATTTTAAAGTTGGAAAGGATAACAGAGGCTCCTCGCAAGATGTTCTTTACGTGTTCTTCTAATGATAGTTTTATCTCCAGAACCATCCCTAGATCTGTTAGAGTTCTCTAAACCTTTTCTCATAATTTGCATGTTATATCTTGAGGTTATCTTGAGATGATTTCGGGGCATTTAGTGTCCCCGCGGCCCGGTCCACGACTAGACCTCCACCCCCAGGAAGCAGCCCGTGACAGCTGACTAACACTCAGGTACCCATTTTACTGCTAGGTAACAGGGGGTAATGTTGCTATGTAATGTTGTGTGTGGTCTGTTTTCTCCTCTTCCACATTCCATAACATGGCATTTATTCACATTAAATTCCATTTACCACGCGTTATTCCAAGCACTTATTGTATCTAGACCAACTTGAAGGTCATTACAATCGTTTGCGTCTCCTGTCTTCCCCAGTATCTTAACACCATCCACAAACATGTTCATATAAGTCTGTATAACATCTGGTAGATGGTTTATGTAGACGATAAACATCACTGGTGCAAGAACTGAACCCTGTGGTACTCCGCCAGTAACACTCCTCCAGTCAGATACATTGTCTCTCATTACTGTCCTCGTGTGTAGGGGCCAGATTCACGAAAGCACTTACGAACCTGTCCATCTTTTCTCAACCTTTGGCGGCTTTGTTTACAATTTTTAAACAGTTAATGAGCTCCGAAGCACCAGGAGGCTGTTCATAACAATAACAACAGTTGATTGGGAAGTTTTCATGCTTGTAAACTGTTTAATAAATGTAACCAAAGCCGTCAAAGATTGAGGAAAGATGGACACGTTCGTAAGTTCTTGCGTAAGTGCTTTCGTGACTCTGGCCCCAGGGCTCTAAGTCAACAACCAATTGAAGGTCCAGATTAACACAATCTACCCAACCATAACTTCCTCTAGAATCTATGTGGCTCTATCATAAAAATCTAATTAGATTCATTACACAGGATCTTCCAGTTCGAAAACCATATTGTCTGTTATTATGTCATTTATTTCTAGTTATTTTATCTATTTGGTTTTAACTATTTTTTCTAGTGTTTTGAATCCGAAATTCAAAACGGATACAGGTCTAAAATTTAAAGAGTCTCCCCTGCTATCATTTTCGTAAATTTGCTACGAATGCCTTTTTTCCATTTATCTGCCAAGATTTCTTTCGGTGCAGAAGCCTGAAAAATCAATATAGCGGAATGGTCAGCTCTGGTGCGCATTCTCCCAGAAGCCGGGATGGGACTCTATCTGGGCCAACTGCTTCGTTTCATTCTAACTTTTTCAGCAGTATTTCTGGCTCATCTCTAGTCAGTTCAGTGTATTCTATGTTTCTGTCTGAACTACACACAGTACATTGAACTGTCTAGAGAATCACATATTGAGCATTGGACAGTGTATATTGAACACAGAGAACCCAGATATTGTATCTGGTTTTCTGAAGCCTCACAGCTTTGAACAACACACTTAGGAAGTTGACCAGACCACACACTAGAAATTGAAGGGACGACGACGTTTCGACTTGAGAATGGTCCAGGACGGACCGAAACGTCGTCGTCCCTTCAATTTCTAGTGTGTGGTCTGGTCAACATACTTCAGCCACGTTATTGTGACTCATCGCCTGCACACTTTGGAAGTGTTTATTTAGTGTTTCAAGCATTCTCTTTTTCTTCTCACTGAATCTGTTCCTCTTTTTCAAACTCTCGATTTTTTCCTTTACCTCTATTTTGCTTTTACTACATTTACACAAAAGACCCGGTTCTGTTTTACATTTGTCAGTTATCTCTTTCTCAAAATTTCTTTCTGTCCTCTCTTCCCGTGTTTGTTGCTTGTTTGTAGTGCTTGCATGTTTGAGGGGTTTGGCCTCTTCCTACACGAATTCCATTTTATTTTGTCTTTTGTTGTCTGGCTCTCTCACAATATCCTGTTTCCTAGTTCTGCATCTTTATTTATTTATTTATGCCTTTATCATATATATCACAAAATTTGTCATGCATCTCATTTACTTTTTTGCCTAGCATAAAATCTTTCTGTTAATCTCACTAAAGAACTTGCCAAGTTCCCCCTCACTCTCCCTTCTAAGGACAAAGTTTTCCAACTTCAAGTTGTCAACGTTTCACTTTGAAAACTTGACTTCTAGATTATAACACATGCCACAATTATATTCCAAAAAGACACTATCCCTCAAGAGGGGGTGGATAACCACATGGGGTGGACGGTAGAGCGACGGTCTCGCTTCATGCAGGCCCACGTTCAATCCCCGACCGTCCTCCAAGTGATTAGGCACCATTGCCCCCCCCCCTCCATCCTGACCCCTTTCAAGTGCTATATAGTCGTAATGGCTTGGCACTTTCCCCTGATAATTCCTTCCCTTCCCTCTTGGGGGGGGGGGGTGAATGTCATATATTTCGGCTTCTTCTTCTTGTGACGAAGAAGATGGCAGAACATGTCTTTTCCTCGTTCTCGTGAATTGCTTAACATGTTGATTGATGAGCATCTCTAGGATGAAGTTTACGAATCTTGCTGCCCAAAATGTCCTCCGTTCTGCTTAGTATAGGCCTTTCAGTCTAATAGTTTCAGTTTAGTCACCAAGTACGAGTGATTCTGATTAATCGTTATGTGCTCATATTATAATCTCTCTCGTGATCATTATAAGCCTCTCTCGTTTGTCGCGAACATCTTGTTTTGCCTACGTGTTGCTTGCTGTGGGAGTGTAGGTGTTTATTATTATTATCAGTTTACTGTGAATTTCCTGCACCATAATGTTTACTTTTCATGGGTTGTCAAATATAAATTCTCTTACCTTCCATTGTTCTTTCACCAGGACCGCAACTCAACTGTTTTTTCTGATTTGTTTGTCATGTCTTCAAATAGCATATTTGGAGACTGTTACGAGTCTCTAAATGTTTGGAGTCATGGGTCTCGGGAAGGCAGTATACCCCCCTCAAAAATTGTATTAAAAAAAATTAAAATGTATTTAAAAATAAAATTCTTCAACGTTTGTGTCATCTTAAGCTGTATTATATAGTTTAGTTGAGTATTATTTTTATCTCCATCTGTTTTAATATACGCCATTTTGCGGGAACATGTTCCCTTCTTTCTTTACTCTTCATTTCCCTTCCGCTAATTTATTTTTGTTCTTTTATATACCATTTCACCAGTTTCCTGATCCCTATCATCTTGTATAACAAAAAAAATATTTCTTTCTTTCCTTATTCCTCCCTTTACTTAACAGTTTTGCTTCATCAAGGACAATTAAGTCTCCGCTCCTCTCAATCTTCCCTTGATAGAGCTTCCTTCAGTCACGCCAATTTCCCGTCCTCACCAGTTTGTGTAGCGCCATTTAGGCTAACTCTCAAACGACGATTTATTTTGTATTTTTCATACCTACCAATTCTTCTGCAATCTACAGATATTTTCGATGGTTGTAAAGCCGTCCACTTGCCGACACTATCTGTGGTCTTTCCTTCAGTGCCCCTTTCTGACCTGGAAGTTATCTCATTTTCTATGCTATTAAAACTTTTTAGGGACATACCTCTTTGAACTGTGTTTTTGTACCAGTTTTGAGTTGTATGCTAATTTCTTGCCTAATATCTTGTTTGTTGTCTTTGTTTGTCTGATTACTGCAGTCCCTCCTTAAACCTTCCTTTTTGTAAATATTTTTTCTTCTCTGGCGCTTTCTCCTCTTGTGCATAGGTTCACTGTATATCTTTCTTGTACTTATCTATACTCTGCTCAATCTCTATCATCTTTATTTATAAAATATCCTAACCGCTGTTGAAGATTCTTCAGGGGATATATATAATGAAATATACCCAGCTTCTCAATGTATATACACTGATTTTGTGTGTATATCACAAAAATAAACACATGATTAAAAATGTAATAGTGTCAGATCACGGAAGAAAATTGAAACAGGAATTTCCTTAAGTACTTTAGTATATTAATACATCTTCAGAAGGAGTGATTTTATTTTTTTTTATCTTTAGTCGTGGATAATAAGCTGTTGTCTTATCCTATAAACTTCTATAGTTTTACAGGTGTTAATCCCAACACCAAAGTAAGACCAATATCCTTACTTAACTTGTATCCACAAGCATCTAGGTTTGATTTCATTTATTCTAAAGCATTTTTTCATTTGATTTCCTTCGCCAGGATCTTCCATTCATGTTTCCAGTTTCTTTTTTGGCCTTATTATTTCCTTCATTTAAGCTGCTCCACTCGCCTGTAAAGAGCATCCAGGCCTCAAGCTTGACCCAAGCTTGCGTGTCGTTAAAGAGTTGCTAATTATACTGTCGAAGCTTTTATTAATCCTCATCAAATTCATAATGACTTCCCTCATGAAACGCTAAGTTCTTTATCTTCACCAACCATCTATGTTAATATTTGTCGAGACAATGTTTGTCCTAGTTTGTTGTCTTTGTTAGTGTCTCTCAGGAGGAAGCTCTAAGCACTTACGACTGTATAGCACTGGGAAGGGGTCAGGATAAGGATTTGGGATGGTATGGGGGGAAAGGAATAGTGCCCAACCACTTGGTGGACGGTCAGGGATTGAACGCGGACCTGCATGAAGCGAGACGACCCAGGCCAATGTGGTTGCAGTTATTGTTTTGTATACCATTTTATGCTATACCTCGAGTCTTCAATATTTTTCCTATTTCTCGCAATTCTTGCACATTATCAACAATTTTCTCTGTCATAGTCCCCCCATAAATTGAATCTTAAATACTTCCTTATTTCTCCATTTTCTTGCACATTGTCAAAAAAAATTCAACCATTTTTTTTGCCATAGTCCCCCCTCTTCCCCTTATGCATGGACCAGTTGGTCAATACTATTATTATTTCTATTATATTGTATACTATTATAAGTTTCTCCCACACATTAAACAACGTTTTGACAGCTGGTAATGAATACTTTTTCTTAATACTTTTTTCTTTATTTGTCACTTGTAAATTATTTGTTTCATCTGAGTTATTTTTAACATTGTACCTATACAGTCCCCGTGGCACAGTGGTAAGACACTCACCTGGCGCTTCGCGAGCTCTTTGGCCTGGGTTCGTATCCCGGCCGGGGAGGATTGACTGGGCGCCAATCCATAACTGTAGCCTCTGTTCACCCAGCAGTAAATGGGTACCTGGTTGTTAAACGATTTGGCGCAATTAAGATTCACATTTTGGTCGCAACGCTACTCGTACTGGTGGCTGTATAAGGTCTGTTGATCACTCACGCTACAGCTCAAACTTTACAATCATAACTAGGTATGAATGCAACGTATGTCAGACCAACTTTAGAATGTGCAGCCAAGGGAGAAGTCTATTTTCCTTCAAGCAAACCTGTGGTACCAGTAATGTACCAACCCAAACCTCCCATCTATCCTATCGACGCCGATCCTTAGAAAACGTTAATATTATGATGATTTAATTGTTGCACTGACACAGAAAATGGACCACACTGACACAGAAAATGGACCACACACACAGAAAACGGACCACACTGACACAGAAAACAGACCACACTAACACAGAAAACGGACCACACTAACACAGAAAACAGACCACACTAACACAGAAAACGGACCACACTAACACAGAAAACGGACCGCACTGACACAGAAAACGGACCACACTAACACAGAAAACGGACCGCACTGACACAGAAAACGGACCACACTAACACAGAAAACGGACCACACTAACACAGAAAACGGACCACACTAACACAGAAAACGGACCGCACTGACACAGAAAACGGACCACACTAACACAGAAAACAGACCATACTAACACAGAAAACGGACCACAGTAACACAGAAAACGGACCACACTAACACAGAAAACGGACCACAGTAACACAGAAAACGGACCACACTAACACAGAAAACGGACCGCACTGACACAGAAAACGGACCACACTAACACAGAAAACGGACCACACTGACACAGAAAACGGACCACACTGACACAGAAAACAGACCACACTAACACAGAAAACGGACCACACTAACACAGAAAACAGACCACACTAACACAGAAAACGGACCACACTAACACAGAAAAC